>NC_134359.1:4575584-4805135 GCF_048569485.1 Anomaloglossus baeobatrachus | reverse complement strand
CCCTCCCGCCGACACCAATCCCCTCACCAGATAAGATTTACACAGAGGAAACAGGACCACGTGACCCCCGCCCGGACTCCAGTCTACACAATATCCACCCTCCACCATCAGATAAGATTTACACAGAGGAAACAGGACACGTGACCCCCGCCCGGACTCCAGACTACACAATATCCCACCCTTCCACCATCAGATAAGATTTACACAGAGGAAACAGGACACGTGACCCCCGCCCGGACTCCAGACTACACAATATCCACCCTCCACCATCAGATAAGATTTACACAGAGGAAACAGGACACGTGACCCCCGCCCGGACTCCAGACTACACAATATCCCACCCTCCACCATCAGATAAGATTTACACAGAGGAAACAGGACACGTGACCCCCGCCCGGACTCCAGTCTACACAATATCCCACCCTTCCACCATCAGATAAGATTTACACAGAGGAAACAGGACACGTGACCCCCGCCCGGACTCCAGACTACACAATATCCCACCCTTCCACCATCAGATAAGATTTACACAGAGGAAACAGGACACGTGACCCCCGCCCGGACTCCAGACTACACAATATCCCACCCTCCACCATCAGATAAGATTTACACAGAGGAAACAGGACACGTGACCCCCGCCCGGACTCCAGTCTACACAATATCCACCCTCCACCATCAGATAAGATTTACACAGAGGAAACAGGACACGTGACCCCCGCCCGGACTCCAGTCTACACAATATCCACCTTCCACCATCAGATAAGATTTACACAGAGGAAACAGGACACGTGACCCCCGCCCGGACTCCAGTCTACACAATATCCACCCTCCACCATCAGATAAGATTTACACAGAGGAAACAGGACACGTGACCCCCGCCCGGACTCCAGTCTACACAATATCACCCTCCACCATCAGATAAGATCTACACAGAGGAAACAGGACACGTGACCCCCGCCCGGACTCCAGTCTACAGAATATCACCCTCCACCATCAGATAAGATCTACACAGAGGAAACAGGACACGTGACCCCCGCCCGGACTCCAGACTACACAATATCCCACCTTCCACCATCAGATAAGATTTACACAGAGGAAACAGGACACGTGACCCCCCGCCCGGACTCCAGTCTACACAATATCACCCTCCACCATCAGATAAGATTTACACAGAGGAAACAGGACACTGACCCCCGCCCGGACTCCAGACTACACAATATCCCACCTTCCACCATCAGATAAGATTTACACAGAGGAAACAGGACACGTGACCCCCGCCCGGACTCCAGTCTACACAATATCCCACCTTCCACCATCAGATAAGATTTACACAGAGGAAACAGGACACGTGACCCCCGCCCGGACTCCAGTCTACAGAATATCCCACCTTCCACCATCAGATAAGATTTACACAGAGGAAACAGGACACTGACCCCCGCCCGGACTCCAGTCTACACAATATCACCCTCCACCATCAGATAAGATTTACACAGAGGAAACAGGACACTGACCCCCGCCCGGACTCCAGACTACACAATATCCCACCCTCCACCATCAGATAAGATTTACACAGAGGAAACAGGACACGTGACCCCCGCCCGGACTCCAGTCTACAGAATATCCCACCTTCCACCATCAGATAAGATTTACACAGAGGAAACAGGACACGTGACCCCCGCCCGGACTCCAGACTACAGAATATCACCCTCCACCATCAGATAAGATTTACACAGAGGAAACAGGACACGTGACCCCCGCCCGGACTCCAGTCTACACAATATCACCTTCCACCATCAGATAAGATTTACACAGAGGAAACAGGACACGTGACCCCCGCCCGGACTCCAGTCTACACAATATCCCACCTTCCACCATCAGATAAGATGTACACAGAGGAAACAGGACACGTGACCCCCGCCCGGACTCCAGACTACACAATATCACCTTCCACCATCAGATAAGATTTACACAGAGGAAACAGGACACGTGACCCCCGCCCGGACTCCAGTCTACAGAATATCCCACCCTCCACCATCAGATAAGATTTACACAGAGGAAACAGGACACGTGACCCCCGCCCGGACTCCAGACTACACAATATCCCACCTTCCACCATCAGATAAGATTTACACAGAGGAAACAGGACACGTGACCCCCGCCCGGACTCCAGTCTACAGAATATCACCCTCCACTATCAGATAAGATTTACACAGAGGAAACAGGACACGTGACCCCCGCCCGGACTCCAGTCTACAGAATATCACCTTCCACCATCAGATAAGATTTACACAGAGGAAACAGGACACGTGACCCCCGCCCGGACTCCAGTCTACACAATATCCCACCTTCCACCATCAGATAAGATTTACACAGAGGAAACAGGACACGTGACCCCCGCCCGGACTCCAGTCTACAGAATATCCCACCTTCCACCATCAGATAAGATTTACACAGAGGAAACAGGACACGTGACCCCCGCCCGGACTCCAGTCTACACAATATCCCACCTTCCACCATCAGATAAGATTTACACAGAGGAAACAGGACACGTGACCCCCGCCCGGACTCCAGTCTACACAATATCCCACCTTCCACCATCAGATAAGATTTACACAGAGGAAACAGGACACGTGACCCCCGCCCGGACTCCAGTCTACACAATATCCCACCTTCCACCATCAGATAAGATTTACACAGAGGAAACAGGACACGTGACCCCCGCCCGGACTCCAGACTACAGAATATCCCACCCTCCACCATCAGATAAGATTTACACAGAGGAAACAGGACACGTGACCCCCGCCCGGACTCCAGTCTACAGAATATCCCACCTTCCACCATCAGATAAGATTTACACAGAGGAAGATACAGTCACACATCAGTGAGTATTAAACATAATGTAAAGATGACATAGCATAAGTCACAGCAAGCAGAGATATATACCATAACAGAAAAGTCAATAGGAGCAGACAATGCACTTCCGTTCAGTAATCAGAGATATATACCTGTGTGAAGAGAGAGAGAAGGGGAGTCCCCAGTACTGTGTATAGGAGCGTCCCCTGTACTGTGTATAGGAGCGTCCCCTGTACTGTGTATAGGAGCGTCCCCTGCACTGCGTATAGGAGCGTCCCCTGCACTGTGTATAGGAGCGTCCCCTGCACTGTGTATAGGAGCGTCCCCTGTACTGTGTATAGGAGCGTCCCCTGTACTGTGTATAGGAGCGTCCCCTGCACTGTGTATAGGAGCGTCCCCTGTACTGTGTATAGGAGCGTCCCCTGTACTGTGTATAGGAGCGTCCCCTGTACTGTGTATAGGAGCGTCCCCTGTACTGTGTATAGGAGCGTCCCCTGCACTGTGTATAGGAGCGTCCTCTGCACTGTGTATAGGAGCGTCCTCTGCACTGTGTATAGGAGCGTCCCCTGTACTGTGTATAGGAGCGTCCCCTGTACTGTGTATAGGAGCGTCCCCTGTACTGTGTATAGGAGCGTCCCCTGTACTGTGTATAGGAGCGTCCCCTGTACTGTGTATAGGAGCGTCCCCTGTACTGTGTATAGGAGCGTCCCCTGCACTGTGTATAGGAGCGTCCCCTGTACTGCATATAGGGGAGTCCCCTGCACTGTGTATAGGAGCGTCCCCTGCACTGTGTATAGGAGCGTCCCCTGTACTGTGTATAGGAGCGTCCCCTGTACTGCATATAGGGGAGTCCCCTGCACTGTGTATAGGAGCGTCCCCTGTACTGTGTATAGGAGCGTCCTCTGCACTGTGTATAGGAGCGTCCTCTGCACTGTGTATAGGAGCGTCCTCTGCACTGTGTATAGGAGCGTCCCCTGTACTGTGTATAGGAGCGTCCCCTGTACTGTGTATAGGAGCGTCCCCTGTACTGTGTATAGGAGCGTCCCCTGTACTGTGTATAGGAGCGTCCCCTGTACTGTGTATAGGAGCGTCCCCTGCACTGTGTATAGGAGCGTCCCCTGTACTGCATATAGGGGAGTCCCCTGCACTGTGTATAGGAGCGTCCCCTGCACTGTGTATAGGAGCGTCCCCTGTACTGTGTATAGGAGCGTCCCCTGTACTGTGTATAGGAGCGTCCCCTGTACTGTGTATAGGAGCGTCCCCTGTACTGTGTATAGGAGCGTCCCCTGTACTGTGTATAGGAGCGTCCCCTGTACTGTGTATAGGAGCGTCCCCTGTACTGTGTATAGGAGCGTCCCCTGTACTGTGTATAGGAGCGTCCCCTGTACTGTGTATAGGAGCGTCCCCTGCACTGTGTATAGGAGCGTCCCCTGCACTGCGTATAGGGGAGTCCCCTGTACTGCGTATAGGAGCGTCCCCTGTACTGCGTATAGGAGCGTCCCCTGCACTGCGTATAGGAGCGTCCCCTGCACTGCGTATAGGAGCGTCCCCTGTACTGTGTATAGGAGCGTCCCCTGTACTGTGTATAGGAGCGTCCCCTGTACTGTGTATAGGAGCGTCCCCTGCACTGTGTATAGGAGCGTCCCCTGTACTGTGTATAGGAGCGTCCCCTGCACTGTGTATAGGAGCGTCCCCTGCACTGTGTATAGGAGCGTCCCCTGCACTGTGTATAGGAGCGTCCCCTGCACTGTGTATAGGAGCGTCCCCTGCACTGTGTATAGGAGCGTCCCCTGCACTGTGTATAGGAGCGTCCCCTGCACTGTGTATAGGAGCGTCCCCTGCACTGTGTATAGGAGCGTCCCCTGCACTGTGTATAGGAGCGTCCCCTGCACTGTGTATAGGAGCGTCCCCTGCACTGTGTATAGGAGCGTCCCCTGCACTGTGTATAGGAGCGTCCCCTGCACTGTGTATAGGAGCGTCCCCTGCACTGTGTATAGGAGCGTCCCCTGTACTGTGTACAGGAGCGTCCCCTGCACTGTGTATAGGAGCGTCCCCTGTACTGTGTATAGGAGCGTCCCCTGTACTGTGTATAGGAGCGTCCCCTGTACTGTGTATAGGAGCGTCCCCTGTACTGTGTATAGGAGCGTCCCCTGTACTGTGTATAGGAGCGTCCCCTGTACTGTGTATAGGAGCGTCCCCTGTACTGTGTATAGGAGCGTCCCCTGTACTGTGTATAGGAGCGTCCCCTGTACTGTGTATAGGAGCGTCCCCTGTACTGTGTATAGGAGCGTCCCCTGTACTGTGTATAGGAGCGTCCCCTGTACTGTGTATAGGAGCGTCCCCTGTACTGTGTATAGGAGCGTCCCCTGCACTGTGTATAGGAGCGTCCCCTGCACTGTGTATAGGAGCGTCCCCTGCACTGTGTATAGGAGCGTCCCCTGCACTGTGTATAGGAGCGTCCCCTGCACTGTGTATAGGAGCGTCCCCTGCACTGTGTATAGGAGCGTCCCCTGCACTGTGTATAGGAGCGTCCCCTGCACTGTGTATAGGAGCGTCCCCTGCACTGTGTATAGGAGCGTCCCCTGCACTGTGTATAGGAGCGTCCCCTGCACTGTGTATAGGAGCGTCCCCTGCACTGTGTATAGGAGCGTCCCCTGCACTGTGTATAGGAGCGTCCCCTGTACTGTGTATAGGAGCGTCCCCTGTACTGTGTATAGGAGCGTCCCCTGTACTGTGTATAGGAGCGTCCCCTGTACTGTGTATAGGAGCGTCCCCTGTACTGTGTATAGGAGCATCCCCTGTACTGTGTATAGGAGCGTCCCCTGCACTGTGTATAGGAGCGTCCCCTGCACTGTGTATAGGAGCGTCCCCTGCACTGTGTATAGGAGCGTCCCCTGTACTGTGTATAGGAGCGTCCCCTGTACTGTGTATAGGAGCGTCCCCTGTACTGTGTATAGGAGCGTCCCCTGTACTGTGTATAGGAGCGTCCCCTGCACTGTGTATAGGAGCGTCCCCTGCACTGTGTATAGGGGCGTCCCCTGCACTGTATATAGGGGTGTCCTACTGTATAGGTAAAGAGACAGAGACAGACACAGGGAAACAGACAGACAGGGAAAGAGAGGGAAAGAGACAGATAGGGCAAGAGACAGACAAAGACAGGTAAAGAGACAGACAAAGAGACAGACAGGGAAAGAGAGGGAAAGAGTGTTAAAAATATACTCTTAAATATATTTTTCTTCAAATACGCAATAAGACGCATGAATAATGGACTTCAAAATATGTAAAAAAATATAATGTATTAATATTAATATGTATTTTATATTTATTTAAAAATGGTTGCCAGAATCAGTTACAGAAAGGAAAAATAATATTCTTGTTTGCTTACGTAAAAGAGATTCAGTTAGTCCATATTAATTAATAGAAATCTTCATTCATCTTTCTTGAGTTCTTGAATGGGCTCATACTGGAGGCCTGACAGCATATGTCTTGCTTCGTTGAGGCCTGAATGGATGGATGGAGGGATGGATCCAGCTTCCAGCAGGCTGTGTCATTTGTGGATTGACTCTCGGAGCAGGAGTCAGACCAGCCACCCCCTCCCACCGTGTGTTATATGACAACTGTCTAAACCATATAGGGTATTTCAGCTGAACGCATGTTACATGATGTAATCCTTTTGCTGGAAAGTTCCAGATGGATAAATATACCATACTATGTCAGCACTTATGTATATGCAATACGGATACCTTAATATTGATTCCTTATAAGAACCTTATCAATAAGCTATGCCCTCCAACATAAACAGAACTGTGAACATATATAATATGTCCTATTATAAAATGTTTGATAACCAGATGTATTAAGTTTAATGTTTTAACAGAGACAGACAGGGAAAGAGAGGGAAAGAGACAGACAGGGAAAGAGAGGGAAAGAGACAGACAGGGAAAGAGACAGACAGGGAAAGAGACAGACAGGGAAAGAGACAGACAGGGAAAGAGACAGACAGGGAAAGAGACAGACAGGGAAAGAGACAGACAGGGAAAGAGACAGACAGGGAAAGTAACAGAGATAGATAGACAGACAGGGAAAGAGACAGACAGGGAAAGAGACAGACAGGGAAAGAGACAGACAGGGAAAGTGACAGACAGGGAAAGTGACAGATAGATAGACAGACAGGGAAAGAGACAGACAGGGAAAGAGACAGACAGGGAAAGTGACAGACAGGGAAAGTGACAGAGATAGATAGACAGACAGGGAAAGAGATTGAGACAGACGGGAAAGAGACAGAGATAGTCAGAGACAGACAGGGAAAGAGACAGACAAAGAGATAGAGAGAGAGATATACAGAGGAGGAGACAGACAGAGAATAGGAGATAAACAGAGAGACAGTGTTACGAACCGGCGCCGCCATAGCTGCAAGCAGCCTGCTGCAGTTCCTGTTGCGCCCAGGCGCCAGCTGCCGTTCTTGGCCGTGCCTCGGGTTGTCCAGTTGGCTGCTCCTTCCACCACGTCTAAGTGTGGAGAGGCGGCTAGTGCGCATGCGTGCGCTGATTTACCCCAGCCAGACTCTAAGCCCGGTGTTTTGCCTTGTGAGCATGCTCAGCCTGTTTGTGTTATGTCTGAGATTAAGTCCTCAGTTCAGGCTACTGAGCATGCTCCCACAATTAACCCTAACAGCCTCTTTGCACAGGTACTTGGACTTCGTGCTGTGTCTAAGTTCTGGGATGTGCCTACTGAGCATGCTCAAACTGATAGTCTGCTTTCTGAGCCTGTTGCTCAGGCTACTGAGCATGCTCAGGCACTTAGTGCATCAGAGGCTAGGTCCGGTAAGGACCTCACTGAGCATGTCCGTGAGGTGGCAGGCCCTGATAGGGCAGAGGGTGTCAGGTGTCCTGATGACGTGGCAACTCCGGACTGGCTCGCCGAGGCCCGCCCCTATGATCTGGCACCTCACTATTGGTCGTCAGACGATGACTGGTGAAGTCTTTGGGGCGTGGCTGCCATGAGGTCATCAATGACGTGGCGGTTCCGGATAGGTCGCATGTGACGTCACTGATGACATGGCACTCTGCTATTGGGGCACTCTGCTATTGGACCTTGGTGGTTCCACCCTGGGTTTGGGGCGGACCCAGGTTATAAAAAGGGCTGGAGACAACATGGAGGTGCGCAGTCTTCATTTAGAGTTCTTGGTGGCATAAGCCTTGTTGGAAGCGGTAGGTAGGGCTAGGCGAACGGTGCCTGTCACGCCAAGATTCGTGGCTCAGCACATGAGGGTCAGGCGCCGTGCTTCCTTGCTACCGTTCCTGTTGTGTTAGAGCAGTCCAGTGGCGTTAACTGGACTGCGGCTGCTGCGTCACCTGTTCAGTTGTGCCTCCTACGCACACGGACAGAATACCTGTTGCGTCACCTGTCCGAGAGTGCCCTCTACGCACATGGACAGTGTACCTGATGCGCCACCTGTCCGGTTGTGCCCTCTACGCGCACGGACAGCGCACCCCAGAACCCCTGTGAAGTTAACAGGGTGTTCCTGGATTGGGTGTGTGAACCCTATTATCCTCCTCGGCTTCCCAGTCAAATGCTACTGGTGTGACTACCTGGTCTGACGTGTCCTTTACACACGTGGCCAGTCGAGTGGTGGCCAGAAATGCTAATCGGAGGACCGCTCGGCCTGACGTGTCTTACACACATGGCCGACAGGGCGCTGTCGCAGCGGTCTTCTCGGTCAACGCTAACTGGTTACCATCCGGCCTGACGTGTTCTTTTTTACCTCCTTTTACATATAGGAGGTTTTTGTCATGATGTTGATATACTTTTTGATGTGATATATGTATTTTTTGTCAAATGACACATGTCATGTTTACCCTCCCCCCCCCCCCCTTTTTTCCCCCCCCACCTCCCTTTCCCCCTTCCCTCTCCCATATTACCTCCTTTTCACATATAGGAGGTTTTTGTCATGATGATGATATACTTTTTGATGTGATATATTCTTTATCAAATGACACATGTGATTATATTTATTGTCTTTCCCCCTTTCCCTCTTCCCCATAAAGAAAAGTTGGTACTAATTTATTCATATGTCACTTAAAAACTGGTTTTAGGGATTGTTTCCCATCCTATTACAGTGTCATATATATTCTTGACCTTATTGTAGCAATCATATTAGTAAACACACTTTGTACTCCCCCCTTTTTCTAAATTTTAATAATTTTTGTCTTTAACACCTTGATACTGTCCTTCCTTTTGAATTCGGCAAGGCAGATTAATGAATACCTCTATTAATCCAATTTATGATTCCCACAGGTGTCATTTTTCCATTTTGAGTAACTGTCACGCTTATTGGTGGTGACGCGTCCCCCTCTGAGCTGGCTGACTGGTGGACTCGATGTATGCCTCCTGTGGGAATCTATTAGGGTCATGTGTCTTTTTGAACACACATGTCTATGTATCAAAAAACTTTATTGATATATGTCCCTTTCTGCCTTTCCTATTCCGCCACCAGGGGGGGCGCGGTTTGAGTGTGGCGTCCGTTGGACCATTTGGTACCGTAAAGGTGCCTCTCGGTCCGGAGTGGCGTCTCGCTCCTTCTGCGTCCCTCCTGTTGCCTAGGAGCTGTGACGCCGCACTCCCCAGCGTGTCCTGCGCATGCGCATTTATGCGCGGTCCGGGATTACGCTGTGCGGTTGCGCTGGCGTCCTTAACTCCCGTGGCATCCGGTCACGTGATTTACATCACGTGACCCGGTGACGGGTATTCAAAAGGACGGCGCGTTTCCCTGTGCACCGCACTCACTCCTCCCGGAAGAAGCGGCATCCACCGCGAAACGGCCGTCGGAGGTTCCCCCTGGTCTGGCCTGGCTCCCCTAAACCACCATTGTATTAAGGTAAGCACCCCTGGTTGCCCTGTAAACACTACCATGAGAACGTAGGTCTGCCGCCACTTTTTTAGTCGGTGAGACTATGTGAATATCCTGCATATCACTGTTTGGCTCGGCAACCATGTATGTACTAGTATGGGGGCATTGATAAAATTAGGCTTGACTCACAGGACTTATTATTTTACTATTGGGATCTATGTGATCTAGTACTCTATATAACTGTATTTTGATCACCTGTGAATCAGCCTGATTTAGTCCCTAGATATTGATCCCACAAAGGGTTTTTTACAGTGTGGTCTATGGGACCCAGGTATTTATTTCCCTTCATCTTGCTTGCTAAATGTCCTTTGTCTACTTTTTTGCTATTTATTGATACTTATAATAAATTTCTACTTTTGCAAATAATACTCCTAGTGCTCTTGTTTATTCACATGTGGTCGGAGTAGCGTCTGCTCCACCGAAACGCTAACTGGGTTGTCATCCGGTCTGACGTGTCCCTACACACGTGACCGGTTCCTTAAGTTATCTCGGAGCCATCCAGCTCTATAGTCTCCGCCTAACCCACAGGGTGCCAGCAGCTCCATTACCATCTGGAGCACGGTGGGCCCCGAATGGCGATTGGGATATATACCCCTGGTCCTAATCTGCCGGTCCCCTGTAACAGACAGTTACTATCCCGGGCAGCGCCGTCGCAGCTACAGCCACAAAATTTTGCACACTCACACGTCTAGACCCCGAGAGCGTCATAGGCTATGTTGTGAGGCGAAAGTTTAACCCTGCGCATTCCAATTTACCAATCAATTTTGCTCCTATCTACATAATGGGGAAAAAGTGAAACGAAAAGTGTATCCACACTGTCGCATTTACAATCACGAAATTTTGCACAGACCCCTCATGTGACTCAGGGAACGTCATAGACTATGTTTTGACAGGAAAATGTAACCCCACGCTTTATAGTTACTCTCCAAAAAACATGCCTCCATTAAAGTAAATGGAGCCTGGAACTACAGGTTATTAGTAGAAGCTGTGATTGGTTGCTATAGGAACAAAAGACATTCATGGTATAAGAAGCTTATATGTGAGGTAATAAGATGTCGGTGGCGAGACAGATAGAGAGAGACAGACAGGGAAAGAGACAGAGCGATAGAGACAGGGAAAGAGACAGACAGAGACAGACCTGGAAAGAGATAGATGGGGAAAGAGACAGATGGGGAAAGATACAGATGGGGAAAGAGACAGACAGACATGCGGACAGGGACAGAGACAGGCAGATAGGGAATGAATGAGACAGCCAGAGAGACAGACAAAGATAGATGGGGAAAGACACAGACCTTGATATAGAGAGATGGGGAAAGAGACAGAGAAATAGAGACCGACAGGGAAAGAGACAGACAGAGACAGGCAGACAGGGAAAGAGACAGACAGGAAAAAACACAGACAAAGAGACAGGGAGACAGACGGGGAAAGAGACAGACCTGGGAAAGAGACAGACCTGGAAAAGAGACAGACCTGGGAAAGAGACAGACGGGGAAAGAAACAGTGAGATAGAGACAGACGGGGAAAGAGACTAGACGGGGAAAGAGACTAGACGGGGAAAGAGACTAGACGGGGAAAGAGACTAGACGGGGAAAGAGACTAGACGGGGAAAGAGACTAGACGGGGAAAGAGACTAGACGGGGAAAGAGACTAGACGGGGAAAGAGACTAGACGGGGAAAGAGACTAGACGGGGAAAGAGACTAGACGGGGAAAGAGACTAGACGGGGAAAGAGACTAGACGGGGAAAGAGACTAGACGGGGAAAGAGACTAGACGGGGAAAGAGACTAGACGGGGAAAGAGACTAGACGGGGAAAGAGACTAGACGGGGAAAGAGACTAGACGGGGAAAGAGACTAGACGGGGAAAGAGACTAGACGGGGAAAGAGACTAGACGGGGAAAGAGACAGACGGGGAAAGAGACAGACGGGGAAAGAGACAGACGGGGAAAGAGACAGACGGGGAAAGAGACAGACGGGGAAAGAGACAGACGGGGAACGAGACTGACGGAGCACATTACTTGGCCAATTTAGTTAAATCTGGGTGGAATATCTGTGGTGATGAAATATATGTTGTGAAATGCTTCTATTAGCTTCGTTTTTGCCTTTTAATAATTACATTTCTATCTGTTTGTTTTGTGGTTTTTGTATGCAGAATACATTTTTGTTAATACATTCTATTTTGTTAACAGCAGTTATTAAGCCGGGTAGTACAGCTAGTACTGTAATAAAGTCCGTGACGCTACCTATGGTTTTGTGGCTATGTGGGCCGCCGCTGCACTGCGTGTTTCCCGGGGCAGGTGACGATGGCGCAGGTGAGGTATTATTGCTCCCCACAGGTGGAACGGACCCCGGGACCTTTGGAAAAGATGGAGATTTCACACACAGGGTGGCAGCTTACCACACAAGTCTTGATATCGGTCTCTTCAAGGCCACTGATGTGCAGCTCCACATGTTCAGGCAAACACCGTCTGTAGTGAGAGCCGGACCATGGATAGCAATAACTGTCACACACCGGGTCTTTCTGTACCTTTACTGATGTCAGCAGGTTATCTCCAGGGAACAGTCCTGGTGGTCGTTGGAAGTTGGGATTTCCACATCTGTGAGTTATGAGGCCTCCTTATTGCTGTGTGTTTAAGTCCTGGGCTGTCTAAAACCTGGTCCTGGCCTCTCCTGTGTCTCTCACTTGTATAGCAGGTGATGAGAACCGTTCTCCTGGCACCACTAACTCCGCTGCGGGCCCTGGCCCTGACCTCTCCTGTGTCTCTCACTTGTATAGCAGGTGATGAGAACCGTTCTCCTGGCACCACTAACTCCGCTGCGGGCCCTGGCCCTGACCTCTCCTGTGTCTCTCACTTGTATAGCAGGCGATGAGAACCGTTCTCCTGGCACCACTAACTCCGCTGTGGTCCCTGGCCCTGACCTCTCCTGTGTCTCTCACTTGTATAGCAGGCGATGAGAACCGTTCTCCTGGAACCACTAACTCTGCTGCGGTCCCTGGCCCTGACCTCTCCCGTGTCTCTCACTTGTATAGCAGGCGATGAGAACCGTTCTCCTGGAACCACTAACTCTGCTGCGGTCCCTGGCCCTGACCTCTCCTGTGTCTCTCACTTGTATAGCAGGCGATGAGAACTGTTCTCCTGGCACCACTAACTCTGCTGTGGTCCCTGGCCCTGACCTCTCCTGTGTCTCTCACTTGTATAGCAGGCGATGAGAACTGTTCTCCTGGAACCACTAACTCTGCTGCGGTCCCTGGCCCTGACCTCTCCTGTGTCTCTCACTTGTATAGCAGGCGATGAGAACCGTTCTGCTGAGCACCACTAACTCCGCTGCGGTCCCTGGCCCTGACCTCTCCTGTATCTCTCACTTGTATAGCAGGTGATGAGAACCGTTCTCCTGGGCACCACTAACTCTGCTGCGGTCCCTGGCTCTGTTGATGGCGGTGCTACAAGTGTTCCTGCGCCAGGAGACTGACATGCCCCTCGCCTTCCGGTCTTTTCTGCTGGGCCTGACTGAACCCGGGCAGACTCGGGCTCCGGTGTCCGGGTTGCTTCTTCTGGGGTGAACCGAGCTGGTTCCTTCGCCCCTTCTCTGTCTCGCCTCGACCCTCCCTCAGGATCCCTCACGCTGCTGGGCTCTTCCCCTGGTCCTGGCCCAGCACAGCCCCGCTTTCAGGTGGCTTCCTCTGTCCGTCCCGCACTGGACACGACCGGTTTCCACTGCCTCCATCTGCCCCCAGCATTTCTAGGAGACTTCAACTGACATCTGCCAGTACACCTGACCTCAGCTAAGTAAAGCTCCCCCTACAGGCCTGGGGTGAAAGTGCAGTATGTGATTACTTCCAATGCGGAAATCCCTTACTGCAGCAACCAGATATTACTGTGGCTACTTAACCGCAGGATGCCACATATATAGGGGTGCCCCCTGTACTGTATATAGGGGTGCCCCCTGCACTGTATATAGTGGCGTCCCCTGCACTGTATATAGTGGCGTCCCCTGCACTGTATATAGTGGCGTCCCCTGCACTGTATATAGGGGCATCCCCTGCACTGTATATAGGGGCATCCCCTGCACTGTATATAGAGGCATCCCCTGTACTGTATATAGGGGCCTCTCGTGATTTCTGTCATCATCCTCATCCTCCTCTTCCTTCTTCCCTGTCCCGGCCTTTGTAATCCCCCCTGATCCTTCTCCCGATAAGATGCGGCAGATACAAAGCTTCAGTTTAACTGCAAGAAATGGGAATTGACAAGATAAGAGGAGTCCGCGCTCCGGGGCCGGGAGGTGTCAGCGCCGCTCATCCTCCGCATTAACATCCAATCTGCACATCCCGCCATCTGCGTCCCCGAGGAGGGACGGCGGCCATTGTAATGCTGAGAGCGTCCGCAGAGTCCGGAGCCAAGAGCAGCGAGGGTGGTAGAGGGGCCACACAGAGCAGAGACGGGGGAGCAGGGGCCACACAGAGCAGAGACGGGGGAGCAGGGGCCACACACAGCAGAGACGGGGGAGCAGGGGCCACACACAGCAGAGACGGGGGAGCAGGGGCCACACACAGCAGAGACGGGGGAGCAGGGGCCACACACAGCAGAGACGGGGGAGCAGGGGCCACACACAGCAGAGACGGGGGAGCAGGGGCCACACACAGCAGAGCCGGGGGAGCAGGGGCCACACACAGCAGAGACGGGGGAGCAGGGACCACACAGAGCAGAGACGGGGGAGCAGGGGCCACACAGAGCAGAGACGGGGGAGCAGGGGCCACACAGAGCAGAGACGGGGGAGAAAGGGCCACACAGAGCAGAGACGGGGGAGCAGGGGCCACACAGAGCAGAGACGGGGGAGAAAGGGCCACACAGAGCAGAGACGGGGGAGCAGGGGCCACACAGAGCAGAGACGGGGGAGCAGGGGCCACACAGAGCAGAGACGGGGGAGAAAGGGCCACACAGAGCAGAGACGGGGGAGAAAGGGCCACACAGAGCAGAGACGGGGGAGAAAGGGCCACACAGAGCAGAGACGGGGGAGAAAGGGCCACACAGAGCAGAGACGGGGTAGAAAGGGCCACACAGAGCAGAGACGGGGGAGCAGGGGCCACACAGAGCAGAGACGGGGGAGCAGGGGCCACACAGAGCAGAGACGGGGGAGAAAGGGCCACACAGAGCAGAGACGGGGGAGCAGGGGCCACACAGAGCAGAGACGGGGGAGAAAGGGCCACACAGAGCAGAGACGGGGGAGCAGGGGCCACACAGAGCAGAGACGGGGGAGCAGGGGCCACACAGAGCAGAGACGGGGGAGAAAGGGCCACACAGAGCAGAGACGGGGGAGAAAGGGCCACACAGAGCAGAGACGGGGGAGAAAGGGCCACACAGAGCAGAGACGGGGGAGAAAGGGCCACACAGAGCAGAGACGGGGGAGAAAGGGCCACACAGAGCAGAGACGGGGGAGCAGGGGCCACACAGAGCAGATACGGGGGAGGCAGGGGCTACACAGAGCGGGGAGCAGGGGCTACACAGAGCCAAGAGCAGTGAGACAATCTTGCCTGTGCCCGTCCTGCATGTTCCTGTACCCCTGTCTCGCTTTCACCAATCTCCTCTCTGCTGCCACAGTTCTGGGCACTGCCCTGGGAGTGGCACCTGGCATCTACCGGCAGCCAAGCCTATCCTCACTTTCAGAGGTTCTGGTGAATACGCTTCCACATTAGGGTAAGGCCGGGTCACCTCTGTGGTCCACTGGGTCCACTCCCGCTCGCAGTCGCAAGCGTTATACAGTTCCTGCTCCTCTTCAGCTTATCCATGGTGAACAGAAGTGATAAAGCTGGTGTGGGTAGTACCCTCTGTAGCACAGGCAACCATCTCCTGTTCCTCCTCCTCAGCCACCGCCTCCTCCTCCTCCTCAGCCTCCTTCTCAGCCTCCTCCTCTTCAACCTCCTCAGCCGACTCCTCCTCTTCAGTCTTCTGCTCAACTTCCTCCTCTTTCTCAGACCCCTCCTCTTAAGCCTCCTCCTCCTCAGTCGCCTCCTCCTCCTCAGCCGACTCCTCCTCAGCTGCCTCCTCCCTAAGCGTTCTCATCCTCCTCCTCTTCCTCAGCTGCGTTCTCCTCCTGAGCCCCCTCCTCCCAAAGCCTTCTCAAATTCCTCCTTCTCAGCCTCCTCCTCAACCCTCTTCTCCTCAGCCTCCTCCTCCTCAGCCCCCTCCTCATCAGCCCCCTCCTCCTCAGCCTCCTCCTCATCAGCCCCCTCCTCCTCAGCCTCCTCCTCATCAGCCTCCTCCTCATCAGCCTCCTCCTCATCAGCCCCCTCCTCCTCAGCCCCCTCCTCCTCAGCCGCCTCCTCATCAGCCTCCTCCTCCTCAGCCTCCTCCTCATCAGCCCCCTCCTCCTCAGCCCCCTCCTCCTCAGCCGCCTCCTCCTCAGCCGCCTCATCATCAGCCGCCTCATCATCAGCCTCCTCCTCATCAGCCCCCTCCTCATCAGCCCCCTCCTCCTCAGCCTCCTCCTCATCAGCCCCCTCCTCATCAGCCCCCTCCTCCTCAGCCTCCTCCTCATCAGCCTCCTCCTCCTCAGCCTCCTCCTCCTCAGCCCCCTCCTCCTCAGCCTCCTCCTCATCAGCCGCCTCCTCATCAGCCGCCTCCTCCTCAGCCCCCTCCTCCTCAGCCCCCTCCTCCTCAGCCCCCTCCTCCTCAGCCTCCTCCTCATCAGCCGCCTCCTCCTCAGCCCCCTCCTCCTCAGCCGCCTCCTCATCAGCCTCCTCCTCCTCAGCCTCCTCCTCATCAGCCCCCTCCTCCTCAGCCCCCTCCTCCTCAGCCGCCTCCTCCTCAGCCGCCTCATCATCAGCCGCCTCATCATCAGCCTCCTCCTCATCAGCCCCCTCCTCATCAGCCCCCTCCTCCTCAGCCTCCTCCTCATCAGCCCCCTCCTCATCAGCCCCCTCCTCCTCAGCCTCCTCCTCATCAGCCTCCTCCTCCTCAGCCTCCTCCTCCTCAGCCCCCTCCTCCTCAGCCTCCTCCTCATCAGCCGCCTCCTCATCAGCCGCCTCCTCCTCAGCCCCCTCCTCCTCAGCCCCCTCCTCCTCAGCCCCCTCCTCCTCAGCCTCCTCCTCATCAGCCGCCTCCTCATCAGCCGCCTCCTCATCAGCCGCCTCGTCATCAGCCTCCTCCTCCTCAGCCTCCTCCTCATCAGCCCCCTCCTCATCAGCCCCCTCCTCCTCAGCCGCCTCCTCATCAGCCTCCTCCTCATCAGCCCCCTCCCCCTCAGCCGCCTCCTCATCAGCCCCCTCCTCCTCAGCCTCCTCCTCATCAGCCCCCTCCTCCTCAGCCCCCTCCTCCTCAGCCTCCTCCTCCTCAGCCTCCTCCTCATCAGCCCCCTCCCCCTCATCAGCCCCCTCCTCCTCAGCCTCCTCCTCAGCAGCCCCCTCCTCCTCAGCCTCCTCCTCATCAGCCCCCTCCTCCTCCTCTGCCCCCTCCTCCCTAAGCCTTCTCAGCCTCCTCCTCCACAGTCGTCTCCTCATCATAAGTCATCCAGTGTGCTATGGGACACGTGCTGGTGTAATGGTAGACTGGTAGAAATGGTGATACCTGGGGACGATACCCGAGGGACGGTCATCGCTATGCGGAAAGCCTCTGTGTCCACAACCCTAAACAGCAACATGTTCATGGCGAGCGGAGTGGGAATGTGGCGGTGTTCGGCCTGTGGGTTGACGGCTGTGTATTTCTGCTTGCGTTCAAAGGTTTGGGGTAGAGACAGCTGGACGCTGCGGTGGGACACAGAAGTGGACGTGGGTGCTGATGGTGCTTGCGAATGTGAAGACAGGTTCAGGGCGGGAGGCATCCGAGCCTGTGTCCTGGACTGGGGATTGACCAGCACAGGGGAAGAGGCAGTGATGGTGGTGGTCGGCGTGATGTCATGTGCCTGAGCTTGCTGGTGGTGGTCAGGCCGGTAGTGGTCTAGTTCCTACTGAGCTTGGTATGGCACAGGATGCAAATGATCATTTCCTTGTCTACTTAGGTGCTACTTAGGGAGACACGGTACTGTGACAGCTGACCCCAGGGATAGCGAACACTGGCACAGATGCCCGCAGGTACAGATTCAGGTGCAGCCAGGATGGCTAAGGCTAGGTTCACACTTCCGTTAAAATGTATCAGTCTCAATCCGCGACTATGGTAAATAACGCGATCCATTTAGCGGATTCCGTTGGGTCCCATAGACTTGTATGAGTGGCGGATGGCGACTGATGACCTTGCATTGCAACCGCTGCCTGCGCCGCGGTCAGTCGTTTTTGGACTGACTGCCGGGCGGGGAGCAACGCAGAATGTAACGTTTTTCTGGCCGTCAAAATTAACGCTCCATGCAGGAATCTGTCCCCATCCGTCAAGCTTGTAATGTTGTCTATGCTGCTGGATTCCGTCGTAATCCGTCTTACAATGGAATCCAGTTCTGGATTCCGTCATGCTCTAATGAGCATGCCCAGCATGTTTGGCAGTGGGCTGTCCTAAACACAAACGGATCATGACTGATCCGTCAAAAAACGGACACATAGTGGATGTAACGGACACGACGGATCAGATTTTTCACAGAATTCCTGTGAAAGGAATCCTGTGAAAAACACATCCGTTGCGTCAGTTGACATCTAAAAACCAACTGATCCGTTGCTGGCCGACCTGACGGATTTAAAACAACGGAAATGTGAACCTAGCCTAACACAGACTGGACAGCTTTAGTCCTCTGCACTACGGAGGTGGCGGGTCCCGGACTGACCTTACAGTGCTGCACAGCAGCTGGGGTTCGCTCCTGCCCTCGACTACAAAAGCCTGCCCTTTGCTACCCCTGCAACTTTTGGTGTAGTCAGCAGGATAAGCTCGTGTATCCTAACGAACAAGGCTCAAGTGGAGTGCCGCAGCCAGTGTGTGGCTGAAGGAAAGTAAAATGGCCACCACAGAATGGAAGGAGAAGCAGGCCCATCGTGGGCTTCCCTGCAGCGCTGTGGCATGAAAATCTGGCCAGCCCTTGGGATGGACTGTGAGCGCTGTGACGACACAGACTTTTTCAATGTGTGTCCTGGGTTAAATTTCTTACATTAGCCAGATGTATTGTTCTTCTGCGTGTTATCTCATGTTTGCTAAACTATTGTTTCTCCAGACCCTTCGGAGCAATCATTGTAATGTAGTTGTGTATTGCTAATCTAATGTAAATTACTTCAGTGGCCATTGTCTAGTCTGTGCATTCCAGACTGCATGTAGATATCCTCAGTCTTTCTGTCCACATCATTTAAATGAACATTATCCATGCAGCTTGAAATTCATCCAACAAGAGAAGCAACCTTTTACAACCAATCCGCTAAGGGCACTGTATATCCGAAGGGAAGACTATGGCTGTAAAAAGGGACTTCTTTAAGTCACTAGTGGTTGATGGATGTTACATGATCCAGTCTAAGCTCTTAGGAGCTGGCTAGGGGATCATAACCAGGATACCTTGTGGACTCAGTCTAGGGACTTTGGCTCCGACTAGAGGATCACTTGGCTACATGGCTTCAACCTAGGGACTCCGATTCCGATTGGAGTCCATATCCACAGTCTAGGGATTTCGACTCCGGCTGCCAGGATTATATCATATCATACCAGAGACTACTTAAGGAGGACACTCAGGTTGGGACAATCCAGTCACCTGACTACAGACTTTGCGGACCTCAGCCAGCTTCCTAAAACTGGCGTTATTCCTTTCTCGGTGGGTGCCTGCCGAAAGCGGGGTGCTGCTGGAGGGGAGTAAGTAGCCCTGGAACCTCTGAGGCATGGACATTCTAATCCCTGGTGAGCCAGCGGAAGGGTGAGACCCTGTTGCCTGTTACATTTGTGTGTTTTGCTGGTTATGTGTTATGTGCCGTTAATTGTTTGGGGATCCAATAAAGTCTAATTATTGTGGTTCCCTCACCCTGTGTTGTCTGAGTAGTGTTCCACCCACGGTTAAGGAGGTCATGCGTTCAGTTGGGATGAGCCCTGAGCCACGCTGTATTTCTAAAGGCGGCCGGGCCAGCGGACGAGAGCACCCACTGAGCCCCGTGTCTCTACAAGCGCTGCTCGCCCCAGGTGAGCGCGGCTGAAGAGGGAGCCCCACCCATTAACATGTAACCAAGCAAGATGGGTGGAGCCTAAAGAAGAACGGGTGTGTCAGCCGAAAGTGGCCCCACCCCAGCAGGCGTGGCCCAGAAGTAGTGCACTCCCACGGGAGAGCAGGCCGCCACCATTGCTGTGTCGATGACTGAGAGAGGTGGAGCGCTCCTTTAGGAGCACCGCCAACATGGATGCCTGCTGGTTTGGGCAGCGACCCCAGGGTTACTGCCGTTGGATGTGGGTTGAATGGGAGAAGGAGGTGAGAGAAGCCACAGGCCGCCTAGGAGGCCTACAACTGAAGCGCTGCACAGAAGCGCCGGATCATCCAGTACCTGAAGCCCCAGTCGTCAAGCCGACCCTGCTCTCCATCCCACCATGCGGGAAAGGAAATCCGGTAAAGCAGCTGCTGGAACAATACAGCATGGAAGAAATTAAAGCAGCTGTGGAAACCCCAGCAATGGTGAGAGAGACCCGATCCCCTTGGGCTCCCCCTGCCATGTTTGTCAAAGAGGAGCACCCACCCCCTACTCCGCAGTGGGCCCAGTGGGTGGCTGGTGTGATTTAAAGGAAGGACAAGGAGAGTTGGGTGCGGAAACAGCTGGTCCTTCCTGATGGTGGAGCAGTGGGTGACTGTGTGACTTACGGTCATGTACGGCATATAGACTTTGATAAAGGGTATGATTCATTTGTGAGGAGCAGATCGGCCATAAAGTCTATGTGAAGAGGAGGTCAGTGAGAGGAGGCACTATGGAAATGATGAAAAAATTCCAGCTTCTAAAATTCCAAAAGTGTATTTAAAAAAAAGGATATTAAAATCATGATGGAAGCAACGCGTTTCGAGCACTGCAATGCGTCTTTTTTCACATTTGGTTCAACGGACATTCCTTGCTTCAATTGAGTGGGTGGGTGAGCTGGATTATCCCTTCCCTTTTCCCATACCTCCCAACCGTCCCGGATACAGCGGGACAGTCCCTCTTCTGAGCCTTTGATCCTGGGTCCCGCCCGTGAGGCTGTTTGTCCCGGCTCCACCCACCCACTGTAGCCCCGCCTCGCTGTTTCTCCCTTCTACAGAGCCGAGCGCGCACCTACTCCTGTGACTGCTGCTGAGGTATGAATCACCCCCTGCAGCAGAGCGACCCCCCTGCAGCAGAGCGACCCCCCCCTGCAGCAGAGCCCCCCCCCCCCCCCCTGCACCAGAGCCGACCCCCCCCAGTCCCGGAGCCCATACCTCCCAACTTTTAAAGAAGGAAAAGAGGGACAAAGTTTGCGGCGCGCGATTTTTAGGCCACGCCCCCTAACCACACCCATTTCACAGTCACGCCCATATCCACTCCCCATCCACACCCATTCAGCACAAACACGCAGGCAGCCGGCGGGCCTCCAGCACGGACACGCAGGCAGCCGGCGGGCCTCCAGCACGGACACGCAGGCAGCCGGCGGGCCTCCAGCACGGACACGCAGGCAGCCGGCGGGCCTCCAGCACGGACACGCAGGCAGCCGGCGGGCCTCCAGCACGGACACGCAGGCAGCCGGCGGGCCTCCAGCACGGACACGCAGGCAGCCGGCGGGCCTCCAGCACGGACACGCAGGCAGCCGGCGGGCCTCCAGCACGGACACGCAGGCAGCCGGCGGGCCTCCAGCACGGACACGCAGGCAGCCGGCGGGCCTCCAGCACGGACACGCAGGCAGCCGGCGGGCCTCCAGCACGGACACGCAGGCAGCCGGCGGGCCTCCAGCACGGACACGCAGGCAGCCGGCGGGCCTCCAGCACGGACACGCAGGCAGCCGGCGGGCCTCCAGCACGGACACGCAGGCAGCCGGCGGGCCTCCAGCACGGACACGCAGGCAGCCGGCGGGCCTCCAGCACGGACACGCAGGCAGCCGGCGGGCCTCCAGCACGGACACGCAGGCAGCCGGCGGGCCTCCAGCACGGACACGCAGGCAGCCGGCGGGCCTCCAGCACGGACACGCAGGCAGCCGGCGGGCCTCCAGCACGGACACGCAGGCAGCCGGCGGGCCTCCAGCACGGACACGCAGGCAGCCGGCGGGCCTCCAGCACGGACACGCAGGCAGCCGGCGGGCCTCCAGCACGGACACGCAGGCAGCCGGCGGGCCTCCAGCACGGACACGCAGGCAGCCGGCGGGCCTCCAGCACGGACACGCAGGCAGCCGGCGGGCCTCCAGCACGGACACGCAGGCAGCCGGCGGGCCTCCAGCACGGACACGCAGGCAGCCGGCGGGCCTCCAGCACGGACACGCAGGCAGCCGGCGGGCCTCCAGCACGGACACGCAGGCAGCCGGCGGGCCTCCAGCACGGACACGCAGGCAGCCGGCGGGCCTCCAGCACGGACACGCAGGCAGCCGGCGGGCCTCCAGCACGGACACGCAGGCAGCCGGCGGGCCTCCAGCACGGACACGCAGGCAGCCGGCGGGCCTCCAGCACGGACACGCAGGCAGCCGGCGGGCCTCCAGCACGGACACGCAGGCAGCCGGCGGGCCTCCAGCACGGACACGCAGGCAGCCGGCGGGCCTCCAGCACGGACACGCAGGCAGCCGGCGGGCCTCCAGCACGGACACGCAGGCAGCCATCGGGCCTCCAGCACGGACACGCAGGCAGCCGGCGGGCCTCCAGCACGGACACGCAGGCAGCCGGCGGGCCTCCAGCACGGACACGCAGGCAGCCGGCGGGCCTCCAGCACGGACACGCAGGCAGCCGGCGGGCCTCCAGCACGGACACGCAGGCAGCCGGCGGGCCTCCAGCACGGACACGCAGGCAGCCGGCGGGCCTCCAGCACGGACACGCAGGCAGCCGGCGGGCCTCCAGCACGGACACGCAGGCAGCCGGCGGGCCTCCAGCACGGACACGCAGGCAGCCGGCGGGCCTGCAGCACGGACACGCAGGCAGCCGGCGGGCCTCCAGCACGGACACGCAGGCAGCCGGCGGGCCTCCAGCACGGACACGCAGGCAGCCGGCGGGCCTCCAGCACGGACACGCAGGCACCCACAGTGAGGCGGCCGGTCGCCTTCACAGACAGGCGGCCGGCCGCCTTCACAGACAGGCGGCGGGCCGCCCGCACAGAGAGGCGGCCAGCCGCCCGCACAATGAGGCGGCGGGCCGCCCGCACAGACAGGCGGCGGGGGGCGCCCGCACAGACAGGCGGCAGGGGGGCGCCCGCACAGACAGGCGGCAGGGGGGCGCCCGCACAGACAGGCGGCAGGGGGGCGCCCGCACAGACAGGCGGCAGGGGGGCGCCCGCACAGACAGGCGGCGGGGGGCGCCCGCACAGACAGGCGGCAGGGGGGCGCCCGCACAGACAGGCGACAGGGGGGCGCCCGCACAGACAGGCGGCAGGGGGGCGCCCGCACAGACAGGCGGCAGGGGGGGCGCACGCACAGACAGGCGGCAGGGGGGGCGCCCGCACAGACAGGCGGCGGGGGGCGCCCGCACAGACAGGCGGCGGGGGGCGCCCGCACAGACAGGTGGCGGGCCGACCGCACAGACAGGCGGCCGGCCGACCGCACAGACAGGCTCCGGCCGGGGGTGAGGGGGGAGGGAGGGAAATCAGCGCTGGGGAGATTAGTTTACTGTACCAGCAGCAGCACAGGCAGCGCTCCTCTCTATGCCACGTCTACTAGGATGGTAGGAGGGAAAAGCAGGGAGGCGGAGAGAGAGTGGGTGGGCGGAGCCCGGGAGCCGGCCGTCCCGCCCGTGGCAACGGGACAAACAACGTAAAGCGTGAAAGTCCCGCTGTATCCGGGACGGTTGGGAGGTATGCAGCATGTTAGAATGTGTACATAAGATCCCGCTGGTGGTGGCCGCAGCTTATAGGCCCCAAATCTGGTGACAGGTTCCCTTTAAAGTGAACCTGTCAGGTGCAATCTGCACTCAGAGCCAGGAGCAGTTCTGGGTGTATATTGCTAATCCCTGCCTAACCGTCCCTGTATACACTAGCATAGATAAAGAGATCAAGAACAAATATTTTTAAAGATCTTATATCTTATGCTAATGAGCGCGGGGACTAGTCACAAGGGCGTTACTTCACTTGGCTAGTCGGCTCGCATAGCATGTTAGCATGTTATTACGCCCCTGTGTGAGTACTAATACGCTATGTGAGCCGACTAGCCAAGTGAAGTAACGCCCTTGGGACTAGTCCCCGCGCTAATTAGCATAAGATATAAGCTCTTTAAAAATACTTTTTCTATAGATGCCTTTATCTATGCTAGTGTATACAGGGACAGTTAGGGAGGGATTAGCAATATACACCCAGGACTGCTCCTGGCTCTGAGTGCAGATTGCACCTGATAGGTTCCCTTTAAAGGGAAACTGTCACCAGAAATTTAGCAAAAAAAATAAAAGATTCCCCTCTGCAGCTCCTTGGCTGCATTCTGGAAAGGTTCCTGTTGCTATTGTGCCCCCTTTGAGACCTAAAATAATACTTTATGAAGTCTTACCTTTTTGTATGCAAATCTGTTTTTATGGTCACGGGGGCGGGCTGCCTGGCGTCCGTTATTCCCCCTCCTGCCGCTGTACGCCGTCCCCCATTGCTCATTTCCATACATGAGGACGCCTTCCTCATGTAACTGTCCTCCTGAAGTTTTGTGCATGCCCAGTGCCACTCTCGCGGGAGTAAGCACTGTGCAAAGTGTGAACGCTTTTGAGGTGATTGCGCAGGCGCGAGATTATGGGCGGCGCTGTGATTGTCATCAGCAGCGTCATCCAAGTACCTGCCCATAATCTCGTGCCCGCGCTTCTCACTCTGCCTCCACCGTTATGCGCAAGCACTGGCCATATGAACCACATTACCTATTACCATGGGCGCGAGATTATGGGCGGCGCTGTGATTGTCATCAGCAAAGTCATCCAAGTACCCGCCCATAATCTCGTGCCCACGCTTCTCACTCTGCCTCCACCGTTATGCGCAAGCACTGGCCATATGAACCATGTTACCTATTACCGTGGGCGCGAGATTATGGGCGGCGCTGTGATTGTCATCAGCAAAGTCATCCAAGTACCCGCCCATAATCTCGTGCCCGCGCTTCTCACTCTGCCTCCACCGTTATGCGCAAGCACTGGCCATATGAACCACGTTACCTATTACCATGGGCGCGAGATTATGGGCGGCGCTGTGATTGTCATCAGCAGCGTCATCCAAGTACCCACCCATAATCTCGTGCAAGCAGTAATAGGTAACATGGTTCATATGGCCAGCACTTGCGCATAACGGTGGAGTCAGAGGGAAAAGTGCGGGCACGAGATTATGGGCGGGTACTTGGTTAACGCTGTTGATGACAATCACAGCGCCGCCCATAATCTCGCGCCTGCGCAATCACCTGAAAAAGCGTTCACATGCGCAAAACTTCGGGAGGACAGTTACATGAGGAAGGCGTCCTTGTGTATGTAAATGAGCAATGGGGGACTGCGTAAAGCGGCAGGAGGGGGAATAACGGACGCCAGACAGCCCGCCCCCGTGACCATAAAAACACATTTGCATACAAAAAGGTAAGACTTCATAAAGTATTTTTGTAGGTCTCAAAGGGGGCACAATAGCAACAGGAACCTTTCTAGAAGCAGCCCAGGAGCTGCAGAGGGGAATCTATTACTTTTATTGTGAAATTTCTGCTGACATGCTCCCTTTAACTGGTAGAGGAGCCAGGATAAAGCAGAGCTGAAGCTGTTGGGAAGCTAGGACCCAGCAGCTCCACAGGCAGGAGACCACTGATCGGTAATAGAAGCCTGCAGATGTCACTCTGCATAGGTTATTACTGGCCAGTGCTATCTGCAGGAGAGAGAAGTGCTGATTGCACGGTCTCCTCAGCGTCCTGACTCCCCGCGTGTCTGCAGCAGTGAGAAGCCGCACACGGGGAGTCAGAGAACAGCTGCAGACAAACGCAGGCTTTTCCCATTCCTGTGTCACCTTACTTGTGGAGACAGAGTTCAATTTATCAAGGAAGACAGGCCCCGGGGATGCTTTGTGGTCGCGGTGCTCCAGGCCCGGCCGGAGGATGTTAACCCTGGGTCTCAGCAATGGCCGTCACTGGCCCGGACCATCTCACCCAGAATGTCAGTTCAGAGCAGAATCAGCGGCAAAGAAACAGAGATCAATGGTGCCACCGCCCCCGCTAGCCAGAGGTCTGAAGACTGGAGCTCCTCGGGTACACCTACTACCATGCGGGCATCCCAAGGGGACCACTTCTCTTAATGTGCTAATGTGGCGGGAGGGAAGGAAGCCTATCTATCCGTGAGTGCAGCCACTGTGAGTTGTGATAGAAGGAGAATCGCCCTGTCTGTGCCCATTGCACCTGATGTAGGGACTGTCTGTTACGCATCCCTGAAGCCTGAGGGTCTGGAGGCTCTGTGGCTGAGTTTTGCTTGCCAGAAGATACACTTTGTTTTCCCCTTCCCAGTTATGTTGCGCACATTGCGCTCCCCTCTGCTGGATTATTGCAATAAGGACGGTTGCCTGTTCCCATGGACTGTGTCACTATACCCCATGCCCATTGGGACTGTGACTCTGCCTGTCGGGCAGTGCTGAGCAAGTGAAGGGACTGTTATCCACAAAAGGGGGAGGGAGGAAACCAAGGACTTTCAGGTTTGACGGGCCCCATTGCAGCGTTCGGAGGACTTGAGGACCCCCCTGGTCCTGTTTATTATTATATTGTATTATATTGTAATATATATATATTATTATTATTATTATATTGAGTATTGATGAGTATGTAGATATTTTGTATGTAGTGCCATTTGTATTTGGTGCCTTACAGGTCGACATGGTCAGGACGAACATTGAAAAATGAGGGAGGAGTGTAAGGGGGTGAAAGGCTCAGCTGTCCCTGACCTGCAATCCACTGTTTGTAAAGTAAATGGCCTTTATAGTATGTTTCAGTATAAAATGTTTATTGAGAGTATTTGATTAATATTTGTGTATTGTGGCCACCTAGTGGCCAGGTTTTGAATAACTTCATGGTAGGTAAAAAAGAGTTACAGGTTTAGGGGGCGGGGTTTTAGTAGTGATGGGCTCTTTTTGGTGATCTGGTTCTCATGGCTCCGCTCACCAAAAAGAGCCGGCTCATTCGGATCGTTCTTGGCTCCCTATTAAATATGTGTTCACCGCAGGTCAGCACATATTTAAGATTATAGTAATGCTGATGAAACCCCACCCATCCGTGGCTAAATACCGCCCACTTACAAGGGACCAATTAGAGTGTTGAGTGGGTGGGGTTTACCATGGGTGGGCGGGGTTTCAGCTGCAAAAAGAGCTGATTAGAGAATTTAGTGGCTCTCACTGGGGATCCGGCTTCTGTCAGTCACTGCAGGGAGCCGGATCTTTGTGTCGGATCGTTCACGACCAAAACATCACTAGGTTTCAGTAAGTTATAGATGGGAGCAGCCATGTTTGTGGAAGAGAGTTATTGCAGGAAAGGTGCTTATGTAGGAGGTGTGGCGAGGTTAGTGGCCCCAAGTAAATTCGGCCAGACTCTCTGGGTCAACCCTGGGCCCTGGATACGAAGGAATGATGCAGCAAAGTGGCCCACTGTCCATGAGTTACCAGGACAGGATTCAAAGAAGTCTGCTCCCCTGGGAAAGCTGCTGCCGTCCCCTAGTGTCCCCGGTCAGGTGAAATAGGACCCGCACCACACCATGAATGAGCCTTGTCCCACAGCCAACCCAATAGTTTTCAGGAACTAAATCCCTGTGGGTGGGATGGGATACGCTGCGATGACAATATGAGCTTGTTGTGTGGTCGTATGAAGTTAGTTGGGAGAATGAGACTCCCGGAACCAGGGAAGCAGTGTGCGCCTAAAGTGGTAAATTGTCCTGACCGTGAGAAGGCGACCGGTGATGTTACTAATGGGAGGTATGTAGCACACAAGTGGTGTGAGCCTCAAGAATGCTGGCACTTGTAGTGCCACATTGTATGTTTTGTATGTTTTTTCTTCAGTGTTCAGAAGGGAGGCTCACAGGTGGCTGGAAAGATGCGTGGGTATGGCCACCGACTTACCCCCGCACATGGGTATGTCACATGACTTCTAAAATGGAGTCTGCTGTTTGCAGATGGGAGAGAGTGTGCTGCACATGGTGATAGTGTGCTGGAAGTCAGTCTGGGAATTAGTCTGCAAGGAAACTGCAGCCTGGCTGGAGAGTGCTGGGGCTCCAGGAATAAACCTCAGAGAGAGGTGAATACACTGGCAGGAGCCAGTGTGTGGAGGCGGCCATATCTCCACTATGGACTAGTAATGGACTGGAAGGATACTGCAGCCTGGCTGGAGAGTGCTGGGGCTGCAGGAGGAAACCTCAGCTTGAGCTGTGCACTGGCAGGAGCCAGTGTGTGGAGGCGGCCATATCTCCACTATGGACTAGTAATGGACTGGAAGGAAACTGCAGCCTGGCTGGAGAGTGCTCGGGCTGCAGGAGGAAACCTCAGCTAGAGGTGTGCACTGGCAGGAGCCAGTGTGTGGAGGCGGCCATATCTCCACTATGGACTAGTAATGGACTGGAAGGAAACTGCAGCCTGGCTGGAGAGTGCTCGGGCTGCAGGAGGAACCTCAGAGAGAGGTGAATACACTGGCAGGAGCCAGTGTGTGGAGGCGGCCATATCTCCACTATGGACTAGTAATGGACTGGGAGGAAACTGCAGCCTGGCTGGAGAGTGCTCGGGCTGCAGGAGGAACCTCAGCTAGAGGTGTGCACTGGCAGGAGCCAGTGTGTGGAGGCGGCCATATCTCCACTATGGACTAGTAATGGACTGGAAGGATACTGCAGCCTGGCTGGAGAGTGCTCGGGCTGCAGGAGGAAACCTCAGCTTGAGCTGTGCACTGGCAAAAGCCAGTGTGTGGAGGCGGCCATATCTCCACTATGGACTAGTAATGGACTGGAAGGAAACTGCAGCCTGGCTGGAGAGTGCTCGGGCTGCAGGAGGAAACCTCAGCTAGAGGTGTGCACTGGCAGGAGCCAGTGTGTGGAGGCGGCCATATCTCCACTATGGACTAGTAATGGACTGGAAGGAAACTGCAGCCTGGCTGGAGAGTGCTCGGGCTGCAGGAGGAACCTCAGAGAGAGGTGAATACACTGGCAGGAGCCAGTGTGTGGAGGCGGCCATATCTCCACTATGGACTAGTAATGGACTGGAAGGAAACTGCAGCCTGGCTGGAGAGTGCTGGGGCTGCAGGAGGAAACCTCAGCTTGAGCTGTGCACTGGCAGGAGCCAGTGTGTGGAGGCGGCCATATCTCCACTATGGACTAGTAATGGACTGGAAGGAAACTGCAGCCTGGCTGGAGAGTGCTCGGGCTGCAGGAGGAACCTCAGCTAGAGGTGTGCACTGGCAGGAGCCAGTGTGTGGAGGCGGCCATATCTCCACTATGGACTAGTAATGGACTGGAAGGAAACTGCAGCCTGGCTGGAGAGTGCTCGGGCTGCAGGAGGAAACCTCAGCTTGAGCTGTGCACTGGCAGGAGCCAGTGTGTGGAGGCGGCCATATCTCCACTATGGACTAGTAATGGACTGGAAGGAAACTGCAGCCTGGCTGGAGAGTGCTCGGGCTGCAGGAGGAAACCTCAGCTAGAGGTGTGCACTGGCAGGAGCCAGTGTGTGGAGACGGCCATATCTCCACTATGGACTAGTAATGGACTGGAAGGAAACTGCAGCCTGGCTGGAGAGTGCTCGGGCTGCAGGAGGAACCTCAGAGAGAGGTGAATACACTGGCAGGAGCCAGTGTGTGGAGGCGGCCATATCTCCATTATGGACTAGTAATGGACTGGAAGGAAACTGCAGCCTGGCTGGTTAGTGCTCGGGCTGCAGGAGGAACCTCAGAGAGAGGTGAATACACTGGCAGGAGCCAGTGTGTGGAGGCGGCCATATCTCCACTATGGACTAGTAATGGACTGGAAGGAAACTGCAGCCTGGCTGGAGAGTGCTCGGGCTGCAGGAGGAACCTCAGCTAGAGGTGTGCACTGGCAGGAGCCAGTGTGTGGAGGCGGCCATATCTCCATTATGGACTAGTAATGGACTGGAAGGAAACTGCAGCCTGGCTGGTTAGTGCTCGGGCTGCAGGAGGAACCTCAGAGAGAGGTGAATACACTGGCAGGAGCCAGTGTGTGGAGGCGGCCATATCTCCACTATGGACTAGTAATGGACTGGAAGGAAACTGCAGCCTGGCTGGAGAGTGCTCGGGCTGCAGGAGGAACCTCAGAGAGAGGTGAATACACTGGCAGGAGCCAGTGTGTGGAGGCGGCCATATCTCCATTATGGACTAGTAATGGACTGGAAGGAAACTGCAGCCTGGCTGGAGAGTGCTCGGGCTGCAGGAGGAACCTCAGCTAGAGGTGTGCACTGGCAGGAGCCAGTGTGTGGAGGCGGCCATATCTCCATTATGGACTAGTAATGGACTGGAAGGATACTGCAGCCTGGCTGGAGAGTGCTCGGGCTGCAGGAGGAAACCTCAGCTAGAGGTGTGCACTGGCAGGAGCCAGTCTGTGGAGGCGGCCATATCTCCACTATGGACTAGTAATGGACTGGAAGGAAACTGCAGCCTGGCTGGAGAGTGCTCGGGCTGCAGGAGGAACCTCAGAGAGAGGTGAATACACTGGCAGGAGCCAGTGTGTGGAGGCGGCCATATCTCCATTATGGACTAGTAATGGACTGGAAGGAAACTGCAGCCTGGCTGGAGAGTGCTCGGGCTGCAGGAGGAACCTCAGCTAGAGGTGTGCACTGGCAGGAGCCAGTGTGTGGAGGCGGCCATATCTCCATTATGGACTAGTAATGGACTGGAAGGATACTGCAGCCTGGCTGGAGAGTGCTCGGGCTGCAGGAGGAAACCTCAGCTAGAGGTGTGCACTGGCAGGAGCCAGTCTGTGGAGGCGGCCATATCTCCACTATGGACTAGTAATGGACTGGAAGGAAACTGCAGCCTGGCTGGAGAGTGCTCGGGCTGCAGGAGGAACCTCAGAGAGAGGTGAATACACTGGCAGGAGCCAGTGTGTGGAGGCGGCCATATCTCCACTATGGACTAGTAATGGACTGGAAGGAAACTGCAGCCTGGCTGGAGAGTGCTCGGGCTGCAGGAGGAACCTCAGCTAGAGGTGTGCACTGGCAGGAGCCAGTGTGTGGAGGCGGCCATATCTCCATTATGGACTAGTAATGGACTGGAAGGATACTGCAGCCTGGCTGGAGAGTGCTCGGGCTGCAGGAGGAAACCTCAGCTAGAGGTGTGCACTGGCAGGAGCCAGTCTGTGGAGGCAGCCATATCTCCACTATAGACTAGTAATAGACTGGAAGGAAACTGCAGCCTGGCTGGAGAGTGCTGGGGCTGCAGAATGAAACCTCGGCTGGATGGCTGCAGGAAGAAACCTAAGCTAGAGGTGTGCACTGGCAGAAGCCAGTGTGTTGAGGCGGCTATCCCTGCACTATGGACTAGTAATGGACTGGAAGCCAATGGTATGTGGCCGTGTCTGTGTTTCCTTTTAATCTAGGAAAGGCTTGTTTTATGTTTGGTTTTGTTTTTGTTTCAGGTTATGCAAAGTGTTTTAAATAAACTGCTGGAATTGTGTTAAAAAGACTGTGTCCTGCGACCCTGCCAGTGGCTCCCTGATCCTGCGACCCTGCCAGTGGCTCCCTGATCCTGCGACCCTGCCAGTGGCTCCCTGATCCTGCGACCCTGCCAGTGGCTCCCTGATCCTGCGACCCTGCCAGTGGCTCCCTGATCCTGCGACCCTGCCAGTGGCTCCCTGATCCTGCGACCCTGCCAGTGGCTCCCTGATCCTGCGACCCTGCCAGTGGCTCCCTGATCCTGCGACCCTGCCAGTGGCTCCCTGATCCTGCGACCCTGCCAGTGGCTCCCTGTTCCTGCGACCCTGCCAGTGGCTCCCTGATCCTGCGACCCTGCCAGTGGCTCCCTGATCCTGCGACCCTGCCAGTGGCTCCCTGATCCTGCGACCCTGCCAGTGGCTCCCTGATCCTGCGACCCTGCCAGTGGCTCCCTGATCCTGCGACCCTGCCAGTGGCTCCCTGATCCTGCGACCCTGCCAGTGGCTCCCTGATCCTGCGACCCTGCCAGTGGCTCCCTGATCCTGCGACCCTGCCAGTGGCTCCCTGATCCTGCGACCCTGCCAGTGGCTCCCTGATCCTGCGACCCTGCCAGTGGCTCCCTGATCCTGCGACCCTGCCAGTGGCTCCCTGATCCTGCGACCCTGCCAGTGGCTCCCTGATCCTGCGACCCTGCCAGTGGCTCCCTGATCCTGCGACCCTGCCAGTGGCTCCCTGATCCTGCGACCCTGCCAGTGGCTCCCTGATCCTGCGACCCTGCCAGTGGCTCCCTGATCCTGCGACCCTGCCAGTGGCTCCCTGATCCTGCGACCCTGCCAGTGGCTCCCTGATCCTGCGACCCTGCCAGTGGCTCCCTGATCCTGCGACCCTGCCAGTGGCTCCCTGATCCTGCGACCCTGCCAGTGGTTCCCTGATCCTGCGACCCTGCCAGTGGCTCCCTGAGCAAATCCCCACATGCAACGTTAAAGACAAGTGCCCGGAGTGTTCTTCTTCAGCAAATGTTACGAGATTTCACCAGTAAACAAATGTTTATTAAGAACCAAGACGCTGTGTCTGAAGAGTGTGTGAGAATATGTGACCGGCAGTTAATTCCTGCGCTGCGGAGGTGGCCGGGGCGCGGACTCATCTTGCAGGACTGCGCAGCAGCCGGGGTTCGCCCTCGCCCGTGACTACAACAGCCCTGTGCTACCTCCGCAACAACTATGACCTACAAGCCTTCTTACAAGATTTCATAGGTTAATTTAACCCTTGCATGTGCACTGATTACAAGTAACATCACCAAACGAGTAACGTCACCCGCTGTTCTTCCCGCACTCAAACATGGTAGATTATTATGGTGAACAGCATTTGCCACAAACAGTGGATACCACGTGTATTCCCCACACGCTCCACCCAGGTGGAGTCCACACAGCAGGGTCGGCACGATTCCACACTCCACGCTGTACTGTGTGGATTTTCACTTCTATTTTCTCTAGTTAATCCATCCTCCAAGTACAACTATGTATATGGCCGTCCTCCTCATGGAGCCGCGGTCACACTGTTATTTCTATGGCCGTCCTCCCCATGGATCCGCGGTCACCCTGTTATTTCTATGGCCGTCCTCCTCATGGAGCCGCGGACACACTGTCATTTCTATGGCCATCCTCCCCATGGAGTCGCGGTCAAACTGTTATTTCTATGGCCGTCCTCCCCATGAAGCCGTGGTCACACTGTTATTTCTATGGCTGTCCTCCTTATGGAGCCGCGGACACACTGTCATTTCTATGGCCGTCCTCCCCATGGAGCCGCGATCACACGGTTATTTCTATGGCCGTCCTCCCTATGAAGCCGTGGTCACACTGTTATTTCTATGGCCGTCCTCCCCATTGAGCCGCGGTCACACTGTTATTTCTATGGCCATCCTCCCCATGGAGCCGCGGTCACCCTGTTATTTCTATGGCCGTCCTCCTCATGGAGCCATGGTCACACTGTTATTTCTATGGCCATCCTCCCCATGGAGCCGCGGTCACCCTGTTATTTCTATGGCCGTCCTCCCTATGAAGCCGTGGTCACACTGTTATTTCTATGGCCGTCCTCCCCATTGAGCCGCGGTCACACTGTTATTTCTATGGCCATCCTCCCCATGAAGCCGCAATCACCCTGTTATTTCTATGGCCGTCCTCCTCATGGAGTCACGGTCACACTTTTGAATCCAAAATATGAATTTTATGGGCCAGTCACACATGGACAATGGCATGTGTGGCACATGGCGCAACACAGAGGTACAACACAAAGGGAAATGAAGAGGACAGCCCTAGCATTAGTGAACATTGCCAGGGTCTGAACCCTGTGCTCCCCTAACATCCCTGTACGAGTCCTTACCCTCGTCGTCATCACGGGCTAAGTCTCTAGCTGTCCCTCCACTCACCCTGGCTAATAAGTCCGGTGAGTGCACTAGACGTCACTGTAACAGTGTTTCCCTCCCCCGCCTGTGCTCATGGTGTAATAGTCTCTCTCCTTGACTGCCCTGTATGTACTACTGGTGGGGGATTGTTTGTTCTTCTCAGCATGGGACTTCTCCAATCCACAACTTGGTAAACAGAACAGAGCCAGGAGTCTAAAGTCCATTCATGTATCAAATGTCATCAAATGTCCAGGCGGAGTTGGGCCCACCTTAGGGGCTGATCCCAGGAGAGAAGAACAATGAGACCCATGTTAGGTCATTTAGTTGGATCTCGGCTGGAGAACTAGGATCTATAGCTGAGGCTGGATCCTAGAGCCTGTGTATGGACTGTTACAGATTGGAAATCAGTGGCCACGTGGGATTGTGTTTTGTTGTTCACCCTGTTGGACTCAATGAACTCATAAAAGGACCATTGCCATATTTTCCCTGGCATCGGAATACCGGGAGGTGCCCCTGGATCTTTTGTTTTGTTGTGGACTCCTTGCAGACTTTAAGGATTCATATTTATGTTTGGTGCTTTATCTTTGTGGTTCCAATAAAGCCCTTTAGATTGTTCCTTGGCCTGGCGCCCCTCACTGCTCTGTCGCATACCCCGTCACAAACTTTATGTTTAGTGCTTTAACTTTGTGGTTGCAATAAAGCCCTTTGGATTGTTCCTTGGAGGGAGAGGGGGCCTTAACTTGGTAGACCTTCCTCCAGGTCATCCTAAAAGAACAGTTTTATGCCAAGTGCCCTACTGAGATCCGGGAATGGGTGCGTGAGAGGAGACCAGAGACAGTGGAACAAGCTGCTGTTCTAGCTGATGAGTTGCTCACTATCAAACCTCAGTGGAAGAAGCTGCTAGCAGAGGGAGCAAAAATGACCAGCACCCCAACACCAGAGGTTCCTTGTCCTTCAGTGCCCAATGTTCCTCAACCTCCTAGATCACCACCTCTTGTGGATACCCATGTGTATTTGCCTCCAGTTGTTTCTACCACATTTTCTGGAATGCGAAGATGGTATAGCTGTGGGCATCCCGGGCATCTGCGGGCCACATGCGCATCTATCCAGTGGAGTCATCCTCCAAATCGACAACCACCTCCAGCACCTGCACATCCATATCAGTCACCAAGGTCTCCTACCTACTTCTCCAGAAGGCAAACTGGAAGGAATGAGACGCAGCGCAGATGTTATCGATGTGGGCAGTCTGGTCATCTGCAAGCTCACTGTCCAGGTGTTCAGAGGCAGAACAGCTGCAGACCACCTTTGCCTGTCCATTATCTACAGATACCCTCATCAGGAGAAGAGCTGGATTCAGGCCCTGATGATTTGCCAAGTGACTCTGATATGTTGACTTCCCTGCCAGGAGTCTATGGAGTGCGAGCCACAGCCGCCCGTTCTTATGATGTTCAGCATAAACATCTATAGGAGGTCGTGCTGGATGGCCAAAAAGTTGTTGGCTTTCGTGACACTGGGGCTTTTCTCACCATAGCAGATCCCCGAGTAATTCAACCAGAAGCAATTCAAAATGGACCAGGAATTGCCATTGAATTGGCTGGAGGTACTCAGAGATATATTCCAAGAGCAAGTGTAACCCTGGATTATGGCTTTGGGGAAAAACAATGCATAATCGGTGTGATGAGCGGCCTTCCTGTAGACATTCTCGTAGGCAATGATGTGGGAGATATACAATGCCAATTTGTGGGTGCAGGAAGCAGAGTTTAAGTGAAGGAGGATACAAACTGGAGCCTGGCTCTTCAATCCTATAACTTTACAATACAATATAGAAGGGGCAGCCAACACCAAAATGCAGACGAATTGTCCAGGCAGGAGTAGCCCTGAGTCAGGTCCACCATGTTTACGTGTACTTGACAAGCGACCTGTTGAGGTCACTAGTCCGTACACAAATTGAGGGGGGAAGGGACTGATCCCAGGAGAGCACAATGAGACCCATGTTAGGTCAGTTAGTTGGATCTCGGCTGGAGGACTAGGATCTATAGCTGAGGGTGGATCCTAGAGCCTGTGTATGGACTGTTACAGATTGGAAATCAGTGGCCACGTGGGATTGTGTTTTGTTGTTCACCCTGTTGGACTCAAGGAACTCATATAAGGACCATTGCCATATTTTCCCTGGTGTTGGAATACCGGGAGGCGCCCCTGGATCTTTTCTTTTGTTGTGGACTCCTTGCAGACTTTAAGGATTTATATTTATGTTTGGTGCTTTATCTTTGTGGTTCCAATAAAGCCCTTTGGATTGTTCCTTGGCCTGGCGTCCCTCACTGCTCTGTCGCATACCCCATCACAAACCTTATGTTTAGTGCTTTATCTTTGTGGTTGCAATAAAGCCCTTTGGATTGTACCTTGGCCTGGCGTCCCTCACTGCTCTGTCACATACCCCGTCACAAACTGGTTGGTAGTGGCGGGATCAGAGCAGAAAGAATGGAGGACAACGGCCCATTAACATCTGGAATCAGAACCTCAGAGTACAAGAACTGGACTGTGGTGAGCCTACAAAGGCCCGTGAATTAGGAGTCGGCTACAAAGGACTCTCTAAGGAGCAACTAATTGAGGCATTGGAAAACGCTTGCCTGCAAGATGGCACCGAGGAACAATTTCCACAGCAAGGGGAGGAAAGATGGGAGCTGGAGGTAAATACCCAAAAAAGTCAATGGATTGTGTGGCATGAGGAGGAGATGACACTGCTTGGAGATTAGGTCACCATTGAATATAAGATGGATGCCATTCGCAGAGCTGAAGAGAGGGCATTGCTGGAGAGGATTGCTGTGGAAGCAGCTAGAGGCTCCAGACAAACTGTAACCACAGCACCTATTATGAGGGAGTTCTCCAGAGTGTCCCGCAAGGACTTTAAACCATTTAATGAAGAACAATGAGACCCATGTTAGGTCAGTTAGTTGGATATCGGCTGGAGAAGGACTAGGATCCATAGCTGAGGCAAGATCCTGGGGTCTGTGTGTGTGGACTGTTACAGATTGGAGATCAGTGGCCACGTGGGATTGTGTTTTGTTGTTCACCCTGTTGGACTCAAGGAACTCATATAAGGACCATTGCCATATTTTCCCTGGCGTTGGAATACCGGGAAGCGCCCCTGAATCTTTTGTATTGTTGTGGACTCCTTGCAGATTTTAAGGATTTATATTTATGTTTGGTGCTTTATCTTTGTGGTTCCAATAAAGCCCTTTGGATTGTTCCTTGGCCTGGCGTCCCTTACTGCTCTGTCGCATACCCTGTCACAGTCACCACTGTGGTAACAAGACACAGGGGAAGAAATAGACAGGGGAACATAGACATAGGGGAAGAAAGACAGAAAGGGGAACATAGACAGAAGGGAAGAAAGACAGACAGGGGGATATAGACACAAGGGAAGAAAGACAGACAGGGGAACATAGACACAAGGGAAGAAAGACAGACAGGGGAACATAGACACAAGGGAAGAAAGACAGACAGGGGAACATAGACACAAGGGAAGAAAGACAGACAGGGGAACATAGACACAAGGGAAGAAAGACAGACAGGGGAACATAGACACAAGGGAAGAAAGACAGACAGGGGAACATAGACACAAGGGAAGAAAGACAGACAGGGGAACATAGACACAAGGGAAGAAAGACAGACAGGGGAACATAGACACAAGGGAAGAAAGACAGACAGGGGAACATAGACACAAGGGAAGAAAGACAGACAGGGGAACATAGACACAAGGGAAGAAAGACAGACAGGGAAACATAGACACAAGGGAAGAAAGACAGACAGGGGAACATAGACACAAGGGAAGAAAGACAGACAGGGGAACATAGACACAAGGGAAGAAAGACAGACAGACAGGGGAACATAGACACAAGGGAAGAAAGACAGACTGGGGAACATAGACACAAGGGAAGAAAGACAGACAGGGGAACATAGACACAAGAGAAGAAAGACAGACAGGGGGATATAGACACAAGGGAAGAAAGACAGACAGGGGAACATAGACACAAGGGAAGAAAGACAGACAGGGGAACATAGACACAAGGGAAGAAAGACAGACAGGGAAACATAGACACAAGGGAAGAAAGACAGACAGGGGAACATAGACACAAGGGAAGAAAGACAGACAGGGGAACATAGACACAAGAGAAGAAAGACAGACAGGGGTATATAGACACAAGGGAAGAAAGACAGACAGGGGGATATAGACACAAGGGAAGAAAGATAGACAGGGGAACATAGACACAAGGGAAGAAAGATAGACAGGGGAACATAGACACAAGGGAAGAAAGACAGACAGGGGAACATAGACACAAGGGAAGAAAGACAGACAGGGGAACATAGACACAAGAGAAGAAAGACAGACAGGGGGATATAGACACAAGGGAAGAAAGACAGACAGGGGGATATAGACACAAGGGAAGAAAGATAGACAGGGAAACATAGACACAAGGGAAGAAAGACAGACAGGGGAACATAGACACAAGGGAAGAAAGACAGACAGGGGAACATAGACACAAGAGAAGAAAGACAGACAGGGGGATATAGACACAAGGGAAGAAAGATAGACAGGGGAACATAGACACAAGGGAAGAAAGATAGACAGGGGAACATAGACACAAGGGAAGAAAGACAGACAGGGGAACATAGACACAAGGGAAGAAAGACAGACAGGGGAACATAGACACAAGAGAAGAAAGACAGACAGGGGGATATAGACACAAGGGAAGAAAGACAGACAGGGGGATATAGACACAAGGGAAGAAAGATAGACAGGGGAACATAGACACAAGGGAAGAAAGATAGACAGGGGAACATAGACACAAGGGAAGAAAGACAGACAGGGGAACATAGACACAAGGGAAGAAAGACAGACAGGGGAACACAGACACAAGGGAAGAAAGACAGACAGGGGAACATAGACACAAGGGAAGAAAGATAGACAGGGGAACATAGACACAAGGGAAGAAAGATAGACAGGGGAACATAGACACAAGGGAAGAAAGACAGACAGGGGAACATAGACACAAGGGAAGAAAGATAGACAGGGGAACATAGACACAAGGGAAGAAAGACAGACAGGGGAACATAGACACAAGGGATAAAGACCAATTCCAAAGCTCCAGCCAGACATCTAAGCTGAAACGGTACAAACTCAGCAACATCTAGAGGCGTCCTGCCTCCATGGTGGTCACTTCAGAATGAAATCTATAACCGGCATCAGGTGATGGAACATGTGACTATAGCAAAGGAGAGTGGTCACAAACTGACTGCACCTGAGAGAGAGCTAACATGGAAGTACCAGCAAAGAAAGAGTCCTTAACCCTTGCTGATACAAAAGAAAGCAAATACATTTAAAACCCAGACTTTTACAAGGCAATCTGAGACTCAAACCCAAACCTGTCACATGTCTCCCAAGGATGGGAGACCCTCGTCACAGTGGCTGAATAATGAGCGTAGCTCTGGAGTATAATACAGGAGCTATCTCAGGATCAGTAATGTAATGTACAGTATGTACACAGTGACTGCATCGGCTGAATAGTGAGCGCAGCTCTGAAGTATAATACAGGAGGTACAGTAACTCAGGATCAGTAATGTAATGTATGTACACAGTGACTACACCAGCAGAATAGTGAGCGCAGCTCTGGAGTATAATACAGGAGGTAACTCAGGATCAGTACACAGATACATGGGATTTCAGGGCTTTTAGTCCGGTCTTCATTGCTGTCCTGCAGTTTGCGGTGTCCTCAGTGTCACGTGAATGGAGTATCTTGTCAGGGAATCATTGGCAGCACAGTCACAATTATTGTGTAAAAACCATTTTATTTCATTTGCAGCAGGACAGAAAGTGACGTGTGGTCTCCAGAGCGAGTTCTTGAGAACGCGTCCAAGTTCAGACTCCCCCGTGTCCTTTACACACTCCCTGCTCGTGTCCGAGAATAACGGCAACCAATATTTACCGTGGGGGGAACAGAATAGCAAAACCACAAAAGAGTAAGATGACTACGACGGCGGGAGCATCTGTCACCAAAAATCCATCCATGAAGATCTTAGAAGCCCCAGAGTTCCTGGAAATATAGAGAGGGCGCCACATCCGGCTGCAGGCGCCACCTTCACGTCTTTCAGAGGGAGGCAATGTACTATGGCCGCTCATCCTGGAACCTTCAGCACAGAGCGCTCTTCTCACCAGAAACATGTAGTGAAAGTTGTAGAGCAAACACCTGGTGTAGATGAGGTGCAAGTGAAATGGGGGGAGGGTCCGGATAAGGCCTCGCTCTAATTAGTGCATGGCATTGGATGCGATATGTAATAACACTCCTCTCAGACCCTGCTGTGAGCGTGACCAAGCACCATCTGCCGGGAGTGTGGCCACGGATCATCTGTAGGGAGCGTGGCTGGGCATCATCTGCCAGGAGCATGGCTGGGCATCATCTGCCAGGAGTGTGGCTGGGCATCGTCTGCCAGGAGCGTGGCTGGGCATCATCTGCAGGGAGCATGGACAACCATCATCTGCTGGGAGCATGGACAATGATCATCTGCAGGGAGCATGGCCAACGATCATCTGCAGGGAGCATGGCCAACCATCATCTGCAGGGAGCATGGACAACCATCATCTGCAGGGAGCATGGCCAACCATCATCTGCAGGGAGCATGGTCAAGCATCATCTGCAGGGAGCATAGACAACCATCATCTGCAGGGAGCATGGTCAAGCATCATCTGCAGGGAGCATGGCCAAGCATCATCTGCAGGGAGCATAGACAACCATCATCTGCAAGGAGCATGGCCAAGCATCATCTGCAGGGAGCATGGCCAAGCATCATTTGCAGGGAGCATGGCCAAGCATCATCTGCAGGGAGCATGGCCAAGCATCATCTGCAGGGAGCATGGCCAAGCATCATCTGCAGGGAGCATGGACAACCATCATTTGCCGGGAGCATGGCCAAACCTCATCTGCCATGAGCATGACCTGGTTTCATTTGCCGTGAGAGTGACTGAGTGTCATTTGCTGCGAGCGTGATTGGGCGTTATGTGCCACGAGTGTGACTGGGCATCATCTGCCGTGATTGTGATCGGTTGTCATCTGCAGCAAGTGTGATCGAGTGTCATATGCTACGAGTGTGACTGGGCCATGTGATGCGAATGTGACGTTATACTGTGCGACAATCCTGTGATCAGGCCACAAGTGCGGAAGGAGAGACATTAATTTCTGCATCTTCTCCACTCTCTGTTTTATTAATGTCGGACTGATGACATCCGAGTGCGGCCCGATGTGTCACAGGCTCCATAGACTTGTGTGGGTGCATGTGATGTGAGGCTCGCTGCCAAACGCACATGGACACTGCCACATGGTTTAACATTGCTGCGAGTGCAGTCCGATGTTTTAAAGGCAAGTGGAGTGAGGCCTCATATAGAGGACATTCAGTGCACACTCAGCTCATAGCAGAGGACATTCAGTGAACACTCAGCTCATAGCAGAGGACATTCAGTGCACACTCAGCTCATAGCAGAGGACATTCAGTGAACACTCAGCTCATAGCAGAGGGCATTCAGTGCACACTCAGCTCATAGCAGAGGACATTCAGTGAACACTCAGCTCATAGCAGAGGACATTCAGTGAACACTCAGCTCATAGCAGAGGACATTCAGTGAACACTCAGCTCATAGCAGAGGGCATTCAGTGAACACTCAGCTCATAGCAGAGGACATTCAGTGAACACTCAGCTCATAGCAGAGGACATTCAGTGAACACTCAGCTCATAGCAGAGGGCATTCAGTGAACACTCAGCTCATAGCAGAGGGCATTCAGTGCACACTCAGCTCATAGCAGAGGACATTCAGTGAACACTCAGCTCATAGCAGAGGGCATTCAGTGAACACTCAGCTCATAGCAGAGGACATTCAGTGAACACTCAGCTCATAGCAGAGGACATTCAGTGAACACTCAGCTCATAGCAGAGGGCATTCAGTGCACACTCAGCTCATAGCAGAGGACATTCAGTGAACACTCAGCTCATAGCAGAGGGCATTCAGTGAACACTCAGCTCATAGCAGAGGACATTCAGTGAACACTCAGCTCATAGCAGAGGGCATTCAGTGCACACTCAGCTCATAGCAGAGGACATTCAGTGAACACTCAGCTCATAGCAGAGGACATTCAGTGAACACTCAGCTCATAGCAGAGGGCATTCAGTGCACACTCAGCTCATAGCAGAGGACATTCAGTGAACACTCAGCTCATAGCAGAGGGCATTCAGTGCACACTCAGCTCATAGCAGAGGACATTCAGTGAACACTCAGCTCATAGCAGAGGGCATTCAGTGCACACTCAGCTCATAGCAGAGGACATTCAGTGAACACTCAGCTCATAGCAGAGGACATTCAGTGAACACTCAGCTCATAGCAGAGGACATTCAGTGAACACTCAGCTCATAGCAGAGGACATTCAGTGAACACTCAGCTCATAGCAGAGGACATTCAGTGAACACTCAGCTCATAGCAGAGGACATTCAGTGAACACTCAGCTCATAGCAGAGGACATTCAGTGAACACTCAGCTCATAGCAGAGGACATTCAGTGAACACTCAGCTCATAGCAGAGGGCATTCAGTGCACACTCAGCTCATAGCAGAGGACATTCAGTGAACACTCAGCTCATAGCAGAGGACATTCAGTGAACACTCAGCTCATAGCAGAGGACATTCAGTGAACACTCAGCTCATAGCAGAGGGCATTCAGTGCACACTCAGCTCATAGCAGAGGACATTCAGTGAACACTCAGCTCATAGCAGAGGACATTCAGTGAACACTCAGCTCATAGCAGAGGACATTCAGTGAACACTCAGCTCATAGCAGAGGGCATTCAGTGCACACTCAGCTCATAGCAGAGGACATTCAGTGCACACTCAGCTCATAGCAGAGGACATTCAGTGAACACTCAGCTCATAGCAGAGGACATTCAGTGCACACTCAGCTCATAGCAGAGGACATTCAGTGCACACTCAGCTCATAGCAGAGGACATTCAGTGCACACTCAGCTCATAGCAGAGGGCATTCAGTGCACACTCAGCTCATAGCAGAGGACATTCAGTGCACACTCAGCTCATAGCAGAGGACATTCAGTGCACACTCAGCTCATAGCAGAGGACATTCAGTGCACACTCAGCTCATAGCAGAGGACATTCAGTGCACACTCAGCTCATAGCAGAGGACATTCAGTGCACACTCAGCTCATAGCAGAGGACATTCAGTGCACACTCAGCTCAAGCACAAGTGTAAACTTTATTCAAATGGTGCAAGCAAAAATGAAGAATTCAGCAGTGCCCTATAGATGGTATATGTCCTGCAAATCGAAACAACCCACCAGTCACATCCACGAAGCAACACGGAAATCTTCATTTTTGCTTGTACCATTTGAATAAACTTTATATTTCTACTTGAACTGAGTGTACACTGACTATCCTCTACTTCTCAGCAGATGACGGACTCTATCAGAGGTAGAAGAGCAGCCATCATGAGACTACCTGCAGCAGCCGAGAGAAGACCACCTGCAGCAGCCGAGATAAGACCACATGCAGCAGCCGAGATAAGACCACCTGCAGCAGCCGAGATAAGACCACCTGCAGCAGCCGAGATAAGACCACCTGCAGCAGCCGAGATAAGACCACCTGCAGCAGCCGAGATAAGACCACCTGCAGCAGCCGAGATAAGACCACCTGCAGCAGCCGAGATAAGACCACATGCAACAGCCGAGATAAGACCACCTGCAGCAGCCGAGATAAGACCACCTGCAGCAGCCGAGATAAGACAACCTGCAGCAGCCTAGAAAAGACAACCTGCAGCAGCCATCATGAGACCATCTGCAACAGCCGAGATAAGACTACATGCAGCCACCGTCATGAGACCACCTGCAGCACCCGAGATAAGACCACCTGCAGCAGCCGTCATGAGACCACATTCAGCAGCCGTTATGAGTATAGATGGGCGTACTCAGAGATATTTGGGATCGGCGGGTCCATTTAATACATAAAACCCAGTTCAGGGGTGGAATTAACCCCGAATATCTGCCCGGACACCGGTCCCCATATAAGTCTATGGGGACACAAATATTATGCTTTAAAATGGTAGTAGAAAGGGCTAGGGGGATTATAGCAGGACATTATACTTACCAGTCTCCTGCATAGAGGTAACACTACTTCTGGACCTGCTCATTAACCCTCATACAGATTCACTCCTTGCCCCGCCCACCAGCAGTCTCTGCATCTGTGATTGGTTGCAGTCAGACCACTCCCTTACCCTGAGTGACAGCTTGTCTGACTGCTTGGATCACAAACGCTGTCTGCATCTCTATTGTGGTGTAAAAACAAATTAATAAATAAATTGGCATAGGGTCCCCCCATATTATGCTACCCAGCACAAATAAAGCTGAGTACAGGTACAGTCTGCAGCCCCAGCAGTGCGCTTATCTTGGCTGTGTATCAAAATAAGAGGAACAGGAACTGCATTCAGCATTTGTTGTTGTTTTTTAATTATTTAACTAAGGCTACTTTCACACTTGCGTTTATTTCCTTCCGTTACAATCCGCCCTTTTGGAAAACAGCGGAATCCGTTAACGGATTCCGCTGTTTCCCATAGACTTGTATGGGTGACGGATTGTACCAAAAGGACCTGCGTTGCTTCCGCTGGGCGACGCTCCGTTGCTTCCGCCCAGCGGGAGGAACGCAGCATGTAACGTTATTTTGAGCAGCGGAATCCTCTGGATTCCACTGCGCATGCTCTTCTTTTTTTTTTTAATCAAACTTTATTTTGGCTCGCGGTGGCCGAACGTTCAGCTGAGTGCCCGGCCGTCGGCAAGCAACAGCGCTCAGCTGAGCGACCGGCCACCGGCATGCCCGGCCGCCGGCAAGTCACAGCGCTCAGCTGAGCGCCCACCCGCTGGCATGCCCGGCCGCCGGCAAGTGACAGCGCTCAGCTGAGCGCCCGCCGGCATGCCCGGGCGCCGGCAAGTGACAGCGCTCAGCTGATCACCCGGCGGCCGGCTGCAGGGAGCGATCAGCTGATCACCCGGCGGCCGGCTGCAGGGAGCGATCAGCTGATCACCCGGCGGCCGGCTACTGGGAGCGATCAGCTGATCGTTTACAATAGTCTGCCGCTGGTAAAACTGTAAAAAAAATAAAAAAAAAATAAAAACGAATTGCATTGTTTTGCAGCATCCGTTGCATCCGTTGTGCCACTATATGCAACACATCCGTTGCATCCGTTACACAACGCAATGCAACGGATACCGTTCAACGCAAGTGTGAAAGTACCCTAAATAATTTAAAAAACAGCCTGTGGCCCCCCCAATTTTGATACCCAGCCGTGATAAAGCTGACAGCTGGGGGCTGGTAATCTCAGGCTAGGGAGGCCCATGCTTAATGGCCTCCCCCCAGCCTAAAAATAGTAGTCTGCAGCCACCCAGGATTATTGCATCCATTAGTTGTGACAATCCTGGTATTTTACCTGGCTCATCCCGATTGCCCTGGTACGATGGCAATTGGGGTAATATAAGGGGTTAATGACAGCTCACAGCTGCCACTAAGCCCCAGATTAGTAATGGGAGGTATCTATAAGTGAGACTCCCCCGTTACTAATACTGTAAGTGTAACAAATAGAACTGCGGAAGAGAAGCGCAATAGGGTCTTATCCAATAAACAACTAAGGTGATAAAAGTAAAGCACTCACCTATAGGGGTTGTGCCAGTCACAACCCCTATACTCGTATGTAGACAACGGTAGAAAAGCTGCAGCCCCGGGTAGTAATGCAAGGTTTTCAAAAGGAAACGGGTTGTAATGCCGCGCTATTCACCACTCCAGAAATTATGATCGATTAATGTCTTTTTATTTTCATGCACAGGTCAATGGATTTCAGGAGTACTTCTAGAGTGGTGAATAGCGTGGCGTTACAACTCATTTCCTTTTGAAAACCTTGTAATACTGTAAGTGAAAAGAAAACAAACCATTGAAAAAACCTTTCTTTGAAATAAAATAGAAAAAAACACCCTCTTTCACCCCTTTATTATCCCCCAAAACACCCAGGTCCGACGTAATCCACACGAGGTCCCATGACAATCCAGGCTCTGCTACATCCTGCAGTCACAGCGTGCAGGCACAAAACATGACCTCTGGCTACGGCTGAAGACAGAGACTGACTTAGCTGCAGCTGTGAGCGGTGACAGTTTATCTGCGGTGCCCCACCATTGACTGCAGCTGAATTGACCTCAGTGACCTCACTTCAGGTGAGCTGAGTTCAGACCTTCGTCTCCTAGCAGAAAACAGTGTTTGTTTTGCCAAGAGATGCAAATTTGGTGCTGAAATTTATACACCATATTCCTGCACCAAATCTGAATCTACTGGCAAAAAGCCGAATCAAAATCTGATGTGGTTTCTGCCAGGAGATGCAGATTTGGTGCAGGAATATGGTGTATAAATTTCAACACCAAATCTGCATCTCTTGGCAAAAAAATCGCATCAATACTGCATCAAAACCACATCGCATTTTGATGCGTTTTTTTGCCAGGAGATACAGATTTGATGCAGGAAAATGCTGCATAAATTTCAGCACCCAATCAGCATCTCTAGGCAAAAATAACAACGAAGTTTTCTGCTAGGAGATTAAGGTCTGTGAACTCAGCCCACCTGAGGAGAGTTCACTGAGGTCACCCGAGGTCAGTTTACCTGTGGTCACAGGTGGGGCACCATGGGAACCTCCAGCTATGACCACACATGAATTGACCTGTGACCTCACTGCTCAAAGCTGCAGCTGCGGCTAAGTCAGTCTCAGTGACCGTGCACTGTGACTGCAGAATGTAGTAGAGCCAGGATCGTCGTGGGCCCTTGTGTGGATTACGTGATGACCTGGGTGTTTTGGGAGTTAACAAAGGGGTGAAAGGGTATGTTTTTTTTTTTAATTTTATAGCAAATAAAGTATTTTTTGTGTGTTTGTGTTTATTTCTTTTCACTTACAGTATTAGTAGTTAGGGGGTCTCATAGACACTTCCCAGTACTAATCTAGTGCTTAGTGGCAGCTGTGAGCTGTAATTATACTACCACAATTGCCACCACATCAGGGTAATCGGGAAGAGCCAGGTGACAATCCTGGACGGCTGCAGGCTGCTATTTTTAGGCTGGAGGGAGCCCAATAATCATGAGTTTCCCCAGTGAGAATACTAGCTGTCGGCTTTATCATGGCTGGGTATCAAAATTGGGGGGGACCGCATGCTGATTTTTAAAATTATTAATTTAAATAATTTTTTAAAAAGCCTCAAGTGGTTCCTTTTATTTTTATACACAGCCAAGATAAGTGCGCAGCTGAGGGCTGCAGCCTGTAGCGGAATGCTTTATCTGTGCTGAGTATCATAATATGGGGGACCGTATGCCAATTTTATTAATTTATTTATTTTTACACCTCTATAGAGACACAGACAGCGTGTGTGATCCAAGCAGTCAGACACATGGGGGCACGGTCTGACTGTGGGACTGATGCTGGACGGGGGAACCAGTGAATATGTATAAAGGTTAATGAGCAGGCAGCCACATGGGATAGGACCACCTGCAGCTATCATGAGACCATCAGCAGCAGCCAAGATAAGACTACTAGCAGCAGATATCATGAGACCACCTCCATCAGCCGCCATGAGACCACCTCCATCAGTCGCCATGAGACCACCAGCAGCAGCCATCATAAGACCACCTCCATCAGCCGCCATGAGACCACCAGCAGCAGCCATCATAAGACCACCTCCATCAGCCGCCATGAGACCACCAGCAGCAGCGGTCATTGGGCCACCAGCAGAACCTGTCAGGTCTGGTAAATATGTTATTGGTGCAGTCCAGTATAAATCCGTAGATCGGAACAATCATGTGCCTTCTGTAAACTAATGCAAACTCTGATGTTACCTATTCGTCATTACAGTCACACTTGTTACCTACAGGTTAGGATCGTGTTCATTAATGTAATCTTCTGTGCGTCACCTATATTGGGAGAGATGTCGAGTGTCATCTGTACTGGGGAGAGCTTGTGTCTGTCACCCTGCATTAGGACTGGTCACCTGAGTTCCATTTACTGGGGGTGGTAGCGAGTGTCTCCTGTATCAGGGGAGGTCAACATTTGTCACCCATATGAGTTGCAATCATGGTTGTCTCCCGCATCATGGTCATCAGGTGCATGTGTCCTTTGTATTGTGGGAGGTGGGGACTGTCACCTGTACTGGGGGAAGATCGAAAGTGGTCATGTGTTACCCGTATTAGGGGCGGTCGCATGTGTAAACTACATTGAGGAAGGTTACGAGTGTGACCCATATTAGGAGAGGTGGTGAGTTTTACCCATATTGGGGTAGGTGGTGAATGTCACCCGTATCAGGAGAGGGTGTGAGTGTCACCCGTATCAGGAGAAGTGGTTAGTTTCACCCATATCGGGGTAGGTGTGCGAGTGTCACTCGTATCAGGGTAGGTGGTGAATGTTACCCGTATCAGGAGAAGTGGGGAGTGTCACCCGTATCGGGGTAGGCAGAGAGTGTCATCCGTATCGGGATAGGTGGCAAGTGTCATCTGTATCGGGAGAGGTAACGAATGTCACCCGTATCAGGTTAAGTGGCGAGTGTCACCTGTATCGGGATAGGTGGCGAGTGTCACCCGTATCAGGAGAAGTGGTTAGTTTCACCCATATCGGGGTAGGTGTGCGAGTGTCACTCGTATCAGGGTAGGTGGTGAATGTTACCCGTATCAGGAGAAGTGGGGAGTGTCACCCGTATCGGGTTAGGCAGCGAGTGTCATCCGTATCGGGAGAGGTGGTGAGGGTCACCAGTATCAGAAAAAGTTGGGAGTGTCACCTGTATCGGGGTAGGCAGAGAGTGTCATCTGTATCGGGATAGGTGGCAAGTGTCATCTGTATCGGGAGAGGTAACGAATGTCACCCGTATCAGGTTAAGTGGCGAGTGTCACCTGTATCGGGATAGGTGGCGAGTGTCACCCGTATCAGGAGAAGTGGCGAGCGTTATCCATATCGAAATAGGTGCCGAGTGTTATCCGTCTCAGGAGAGGTGGCGAGTGTCATCTGTATCAGGAGAGGTGGCGAGTGTCACCCTTATCGGGTTAGGTGGTGAGTGTCACCCCTATCAGGGTAGGTGGCGAGTGTCACCCTTATCAGGATAGGTTGTGAGGGTCACTGTATCAGGAGAGGTGGCGAGTGTCACCCATATCGGGATAGGTGGTGGGGGTCACTGTATCAGGAGAGGTGGTGAATGTCACCCGTATCGAGTGAGGTGGCGAGTGTCACCCGTTATGGGGGTAGGTGGCGAGGAGTGTTATCTGTATCGGGAGAGGTGGCAAGTGTCACCAGTATTAGGAGATTTGGTGAGTGTCACCCGTATTGGAATAGGTGGTGTGTCATCGTATCAGGAGAGGTGGTGAGTGTCACCCGTATTGGGATAGGTGGTGTGTCACCGTATTAGGGGAGGTGGAGAGTGTCACCCATATTGGGGTAGGTGGCAAGTGTTATCCGTATCGGGTTAGGTGGAGAGAATCACCCATATCAGGAGAGGTGGCGAGTGTCACCGTATCAGGAGAGGTGGGGAATGTCACCCATATCGGGGTAGGTGGCGAGTGTCACCCGTATAGGGAGAGATGGTGAGTGTCAGTTGAATTGGGAGAGGTGCGAGTGTCACGATATCGGGAGAGGTGGCGAGTGTCACTGTATAGGGAGAAGTGGTGAGTGTCACCCGTATCTGGCTAGGTGGTGAGTGCCAATCATTTTGGGATAGGTGGTGAGTGTCATCTGTATCAGGAGAGGTGGCGAGTGCTATCCGTATCGGGAGAGGTGGCGCGTGTCACTCGAATCAGGAAAGGTGGTGAGTGTCACCTGTATTGGGGAAATTACGTGTCACATGTATTGTAGGAGGTGGAGAGTGTGACCCATACTGGGAGAAGATTGGGTGCCGTTACATGTGTCACCCATATTAAGGGAGGTGGTGAGTGTCACTTGTAATGGGAGAGGTGGTATTGGGGTAGGTGGTGAGTGTCTCCTGTGTGGGTTGAGGCTCGGGGACAATTTTTTGTGTCCCCTGTATCGGTGAGAAGTTGTGTCTGTTATGTGTTGTCACCATTTGCACATTCACAATGTGTCCATGGTCCATGGATCGGGGTGTTGCGTGTTCTTCACCAGAGGTCCTGTTGTTTCAGGCTCCTTGTGCAGGGAATGAGGGTAGTTGTGGAGGATGGGTGTGATCCACTTCTTGGGTCACCAGTGTATACATCAGACGTGCAGTCATTGCCGGCAGCGGAGGATTCCTTCATGTGGAGTCGGGGTGGTCGCCAGTCTAGTCGGGGTAGAGGATGAATCCGGAGAAGGTGCTGTACTTGTTATTGTTCCCACCATGCGCCTTCCCACCATCCAGCTTCACGTAAATCTCGTCACCAGAGTCCAGGTGCAGAACCACGCTGTTACTGGCATAGTCGTAGTTCTGATCCGCATCCTGGGCAATGGCGCTGGCCCGAACCTGAGGAGACAGGAAGCGGGGTAGGTGTAATATCAACTCCGTATATATCAGGCAATAAAAACACTAGACACCAGGGATAAACCCTGTATACACCAGCGAAAGACAACAGATATACTGTAATGCTTCCACCAGGGGCCGCCCTCAGATTCTGGAGACTGAATGAGCGGTGAGTAATGTTATGAGAGTGAAGGACACTGTCACGCCGGTCTCTTCCAGTGAGACTCGTCCTCATTTAAACAGACGGTTTATCCTTTTAGCATCTGAGGGGTTAATGCTTCTTTCGCTAGTTTGCTTGGAGGCCTTCCCTCAGGTGCTATAGGCTACTATTAGGCCGGACCTTTATAAGGCCCCAGCATCCTTCAGGCCTAAAACAAACTTCCGCAAAAAAAACGTACGTGTCTTACGGTCCGTTTTTCGGGTCCGTGTTCCGTTTTTTAGGGGCGTTTCTCCGGTACGCATGGCATCCGTGTGATGGCGTATGCGAGCCGTGTGTGCGTGTGGAATGTCCGTATTGACATAAAATACGTACGTGTGCTGTCCGTTTTTAAAGGCCCGCATTCTTACCCAATTAACGATTTTAATCATTCATCATGAGATCCTGGTGTTGTTGTTTGCCATCAATTGACCTGATAGATTGGAAACAAGTGTTGCAGATTTTGTGATGAAAAACGGACACGGACGAAACGTGCTGAACACGGACATACTCCGTGTGCGGTCCGTGCAGGCACGGACCCATAGACTAAAGCAGGTCCATGCCTGCGTGCTGCCGGCAAAAAACAGACATGTCGTCCGTGTAGAAACGCGCACACACGTTGTTGTGTCCCATGAATGGGAACAACCTGTTGTATATAATTCTTGCATTGCATATTTTTCCTCCTATCAGGAAATTCCTTATTGTTACTAGGTAGATTTAGACTGTATGAAGTTTGTCCCTATGTACCTCCCTTAGTTGGCTTCTGTATAGAAAGCTCCTCCCTTCAGTTTAGCCTATAGTGATGGGCAGTCCGGCTCTTTTTAGTGATCCGGTTCCCATGGCTCCGTTCACCAAAAAGAGCCGGATCTTTCAGCTCGTTCTTGGCTCCTTATTAAATATGTGTTCACTGCAGGTGAACACATATTTAAGATTATAGAAACGCCGCCAAAGCCCCGCCCACCCGCTGCTAAGCCCCGCCCACTTACAAGTGCCCAATTCGATTTCTGAGTAGGCGGAGTTTAGGCGCGGGTGGGCGGGGTTTTGACTGCGAAAAGAGCCGTTTAGTGATTTCAGTGGCTCACGCTAGTGATCCGGCTCCTGTCGTTCACAGCAGGGAGCCGGATCTATGTGTCGGATCGTTCACGACCGACACATCACTATTAGCCTAGAGACAAACCATTGCTGAAGACATGTCTATAACCCTGTACAGCTTATTCCTTTTCACCTGCCTTTACTTTGTACTTAATACAAGATTCTAGAAGAAAGCTACAGCGTTTCTCCTTGTCTTCCTACAAGTCATCGTTGGGCTGAGTTGAACTATCTGTGGAAGCCGGTAGAGTGAGTAAAACCATACAGTTATCTAAGGAACTGATAATTAGAGCGGTTGGATTCATTGCTACCAGGAAGAGACAGAATAGTGAAAAGGACTAGCTGTGACCGGGATTAGTATACATATATCAGTAAAGAACCTGTTTCCAGGAGTGCTATACTGCATACAATCCAGAGAAAGGATTACCCCAAGGGGCTGATAACAAGCCACAGCATAAAACTTTATAGCAGCTTCAGACAAAGTGCCCTGTAAAGTATTAACCTGTTATCAGAACTGTGTCCAGCTATAAACCTAGAATCACCCATAAGCAAATTGTAAATTGCAGCCAGAGACTCTGGAAATACATTCTGCAAACACAGACTGCTGGCTGCAGAGATTGCAACATTGTATTGTTTCCCTGACAGCCAGTGCAGGCAGCATTCACCCTTCCTGATGGAGGTAAAGAGTGCTCTCTCACTACCTGCTTTAAAGCAACAAGAGGAAGACAGGGACTCACACTTACATTACAGTGAAAGATCTAAGCGGTTGATCAGACCAACATGGAAGGTTAGAGAGAACCTAGAAACAGCCAGAAGTGAACTGCATTATTGTGGCAAAGAGTGCAAAAACTGTTTTATCTGCGCCCGGTGCTCATGAGCTACCACCAGAGGGAGCCCTTGAACAACTGTACTCAGCATACCGGTCCTACAAAGAGATTTGTAAAAAATATTCCTCTACCCTGCTAAGATCAAATACGTCCGAGTCTCAAAAAGAACTACAGGACTTCCAACAGCTTAATGCTGAACGAGACCAAACCGTGCGTGACATTGTGAGCGAGACTGAAGCAAAAATGGTGCAAATGTCAGGAGCGGCATCTTACAAATCCAGGTCCGTTAAGAGCTCAAGGCACTCACTCAAATCAGGCTCATCAAGGTACTCAACCCTCAGTGAGCAGCTCATAAAGGTGCGCGCCGAAGCAGAAACAACGAAAGTACACGCCATCTTCGCCCACGAGGAAGCGGAGATGAAAGCAGAATCTGCACGCAAGGAAGCGGAGATGAAAGCAGAATCTGCACGCAAGGAAGCAGAGATAAAAGCAGAATCTGCATGCAAGGAAGCAGAGATGAAAGGAGAATCTGCATGCAAGGAAGCGGAGATGAAAGCAGAATCTGCACGCAAGGAAGCAGAAATTGAAGCCCTTCAGAAGGAATGTGAACATGTGGCGGCCATGGCAAGGCTAAAAGTCTTTGAGCAAGCTCTGGGTGGGAGCCAAGAAGGCAGCGCCAGTTTGTGTGATCTCGACACAGAAGACTCACTTAAGCGTACGAGAGATTACGTTCTGAGCCAAGCCGACGAACTGCCAACTACCATCAACATTCCCGTCAGTGCTAACACTTCTGCAGAGCCTCAAGACACTGATCCACCTACAGCTTCCAGGTCAGTGCAATGCACCTCAGACTTTCAAGCCTGAACCTGCTTCATATTCCAATGCACAGCCACACTCTGCGCATCAGCAACCTCCGTATGCCCATGTCTACATGCAACCTAACATGGCGGCAAGGCGCTACACTCCCAACAACTATGTAGTTCCGGCTCCGTATACAACAGAGATTGTACACACCAAACCGATCACTGGTCTAAACGCGTACGCCACTCCATACTTTCCCATGTTCCCGAACCAAGAAGCTACGAATCACGCAACCAGCACCACGCAGTCAGCAAATGTGCCCCCAACGTCGGAAAGATCAGACATGTCCGACTTTGCGAGGTACATGATCCGCCGAGAACTCACAAACACCGGTCTCACAAAGTTTGACGACCAGCCCGAAAACTAGAGGGTGGAAGTGTGCCTTCAAAACCGCAACGCGTGACCTCGGCATTACGGCTTCTGAAGAGCTGGACTTGCTAATCAGGTGGCTAGGGCCACAGTCTACCGAGAGAATCAAGAGACTCAGATCTGTCTACATCAGCGACCCAACAACTGGTCTCGCAACCGCATGGGACAGACTAGAGAAAGGCTTCGGCAGTCCTGAAGCAATTCAAGATGCATTGCTGAAACAACTATACGACCTTCCCAAAATATCTGGCAAGGATGCTTCAAAGTACCAGGAACTCAGCGACCTGCTGTCCGAGCTCCAGCTGGCCAAAACAGACACACACCTACCTGGCCTCAGCTACCTGGACACCGCTCGTGGGGTGAAACCCATAGTGGCCAAGTTACCTTACAACTTGCAGGAAAGGTGGACTACGGTAGGAACAAACTATAAAAAAGAGCACCAAGTCTCCTTCCCTCCATTCTCCTACTTCTGCGAGTTCATCAACGGCATCGCGGAACGTAAGGCAGCTTCACCTGTGGAGAACCCACCGACTCCACTTCACCAGCTCCCAGGTATGAGAGCACTCATCAAAATGACAGAAAATGTAGGGGGTCCAGTATCAGTCAAAAAGACCGATGTTCTACCACCTACACCAACGTCAGCACAAGACAAGGGCAATGAAGGCGGGAAGGCAGAAAATCCAAACCACAAGTGTCCAATTCACAAGCTGCCACACCCCCTGAAGAAGTGCATTGGCTTCAGGAAGAAACCCCTTCAAGAACGAAAGGAACTGTTGAAAAGGTTTGGGGTATGTTTCAGGTGTTGTGCCTCTACGGAACACCTTGACAAGGACTGTAAGGTTGCAATTAAGTGCATGGAGTGTGACAGCACGGATCATGTACAAGCACTCCACCCATCTCAGCCTGATCCTGCACCTACACCTTCTCCTACCACAAGTCATGGCGGGGAGAGTACAGGCCAAGCTGCAAACCACCTCACAGTATCCTCCTCGTGCACTGAAGTCTGTGGAGAAGATCTCTGGGACAAGTCTTGTGCGAAAATATGCCTAGTAAGGGTATATCCCAAAGGTCACCCAGAAAGGGACGTGAAGGTGTACAGCTTCCTGGACGACCGGAGCAACAGGTCACTCGCCAGGTCTGAACTCTTTGGCTTGTTTGGCTTAAAAGGAAATGCCTACCCTTACACACTAGGTACTTGCAGTGGCATCTCAGAAGCTTGCGGAAGAAGAGCCAGTGGTCTCGTTGTAACATCTCTTGAAAATACCGTAGAGATACCTCTACCGACACTCGTCGAGTGCAACCAGATACCGGCTAACCGGGAAGAGATTCCAACACAAGAGGCAGCTCTTCACCACCCTCACCTGAGAACTATCGCCAGCAAGATCCCACCTCTTGATCATAGTGCAAAAATCCTGATTCTGATTGGAAGGGACATCCTCCGGCTACACAAAGTACGCCAACACATCAACGGGCCACACGATGCGCCATTCGCTCAGAGCTACGACTTAGGCTGGGTGATCATAGGAAACGTCTGCGTAGGCAAAATGAAGAGTCCCGACGCGATCTCCTCCTACAAGACGCACATCCTCCCAAACGGGTGCGGCACTCACTTTCAACAATGTCCACATCACTACGGGTTGAAAGAGAGGCTGAGCGACACCAGGTGGCGACAGCAGCCTCCCGACTGTGCGGACGCATATCATCTCTGGGATGACGACTTTGGGTCAACAGCGTTCAAGTCTACAAACGAAGACAACAAATTGGCTCCGATGAGAGAAGACAAAGAATTCATAAAGATTATGGATAAAGAGTTCTCTCAAAATGACTCTAACAGTTGGGTAGCCCCATTACCCTTTCGGTCTCCAAGGCCAAGGTTGCCAAACAACTCCCAGCAAGCAACTGCAAGGTTCTCCTCTCTAAAACGCACCTTGAAAAGACAACCAGAGATGGAGAGACACTTTGTCGAGATTACGCAAAATATCCTCGACAGAGATCATGCTGAACAGTGGCACCACATTCCCACCGAACAAAACCCAGCCGACCGAGGAACGAGACTCATTGCTGCATCCAAACTCGGTGACATGTGGCTGACACCTCCAAGTATCTTATACGAGGAGACCTGCGATAACTACGCCGGCAACATGTACGAGCTGGTGGAACCAGAATCTGACAAGGAAATTAGACCGGTCGTCTCCGCTCGCTACACTTCAGTGACATCAGAACAGTAGTTGAGACCTCATCGCTCCGAGTGCTTCTCAAGTTGGTTATCTGAGGTACGAATCGTAGCTTGTCTTATTCACACTGCTCACTGTTTCAACGACTACTAGTCTTCAACGTGCCACGGCTGGCACATGTGTGTGATTCGTCCAGTCACCGAACTCGTGCTACTTTTACCAAAGGAGGACGTTACATGAACTAACTTTGTCGTTGCACACTGCCACGGCGGGGAGCGTACCTTTCCTTACCCCTGCTGTACGGAGACACAACTGTCCATGTCTAATGAACCTTGAACTTTTCCTTTGGATTAAAACTTTACCGTTGGATTATTGGGTTGGAGGAAGAGTTGGCATGTTTGCGGCTTCCCCAATCTGAAGATGGGTTGGTTGAACTTGGATTCATTTTTTACATTTTTCTACTTTTACATTTTTACACAAGGACAAAGCGTCATCAACCAAGCATGGACTTGAATTCAGTGCATTACGGTTGCGTTTTTTGTTTGTCTCTTTTCTCGTTACAGGTTTCGTGACATCGAGGGACAGGATCGACTCCTTACGTCGTAGAAGGACTTGTGAAATCATATGATTTCAGACGGGGAGTGTTGTGTCCCATGAATGGGAACAACGTGTTGTATATATTCTTGCATTGCATATTTTTCCTCCTATCAGGAAATTCCTTATTATTACTAGGTAGATTAGACTGTATGAAGTTTGTCCCTATGTTCCTCCCTTAGTTGGCTTCTGTATAGAATGCTCCTCCCTTTTCCTTCAGTTTAGCCTAGCGAGAAACCATTGCTGAAGACATGTCTGCAACCCTGTACAGATTATTCCTTTTCACCTGCCTTTACTTTGTACTTAATACAAGATTCTAGAAGAAAACTACAGCGTTTCTCCTGGTCTTCCTACAAGTCATCGTTGGGCTGAGTTGAACTATCTGTGGAAGCCGGTAGTGTGAGTAAAATCATACAGTTATCAAAGGGACTGATAATTAGAGCGGTTGGATTCATTGCTACCAGGAAGAAACAGAATACACGTACTTACCACACGAACACACGTTCCGTGTGATTTTACGTGTGTGTGCCATCTACCATTGAATAACATTGGTCTCCGTGTCTCCGTGTCTCTGGTACGTGCAAATACGTACCGCACACGTACAAAAAAAAACGGATGTGTGTTGCGGGTCTCACACAGCGCTGGTCATTTTCTCCCCTCAGTTTCAGTGTGTGAGGTCGCACCTTCTCCCAGTTCCAGTAGCCTTCTGCAGACAAGGAGTAGTTTGCAGAAGCCATTGTAGTTTTCTTTTTTATTTTTGGTGTTGTCCCCTAGAGGCATCCCGCAGAACAGGTAGAGGGTCTCCAGACCAGGGTCCAGGTAGGAGCCAAGGACAGGTCGGAGGGTCACGCCTCACTACCTTCAAGCGTACCCGTGGCTTGAGGGCAAGTCAGGGAACTCTAGCGTACAGGGTCAGAGTAGTCCCCTGTCCCTGGGTAGCAGCTTTACTCGTGACAGACACAGAGCAGCGCGAGGGTCATCCGCATCTCCTGCAGCAGACGTGCACTGTGCTGGAGGGGTCATCCGCATCTCCTGCAGCAGACGTTCACTGTGCTGGAGGGGTCATCAGCATCTCCTGCAGCAGACGTGCACTGTGCTGGAGGGGTCATCAGCATCTCCTGCAGCAGACGTGCACTGTGCTGGAGGGGTCATCAGCATCTCCTGCAGCAGACGTGCACTGTGCTGGAGGGGTCATCAGCATCTCCTGCAGCAGACGTGCACTGTGCTGGAGGGGTCATCAGCATCTCCTGCAGCAGACGTGCACTGTGCTGGAGGGGTCATCAGCATCTCCTGCAGCAGACGTGCACTGTGCTGGAGGGGTCATCAGCATCTCCTGCAGCAGACGTGCACTGTGCTGGAGGGGTCATCCGCATCCCCTGCAGCAGACGTGCACTGTGCTGGAGGGGTCATCAGCATCTCCTGCAGCAGACGTGCACTGTGCTGGAGGGGTCATCAGCATCTCCTGCAGCAGACGTGCACTGTGCTGGAGGGGTCATCAGCATCTCCTGCAGCAGACGTGCACTGTGCTGGAGGGGTCATCAGCATCTCCTGCAGCAGGCGTGCACTGTGCTGGAGGGGTCATCCGCATCCCCTGCAGCAGACGTGCACTGTGCTGGAGGGGTCATCAGCATCCCCTGCAGCAGGCGTGCACTGTGCTGGAGGGGTCATCCGCATCCCCTGCAGCAGGCGTGCACTGTGCTGGAGGGGTCATCCGCATCCCCTGCAGCAGGCGTGCACTGTGCTGGAGGGGTCATCCGCATCTCCTGCAGCAGGCGTGCACTGTGCTGGAGGGGTCATCAGCATCTCCTGCAGCAGACGTGCACTGTGCTGGAGGGGTCATCAGCATCTCCTGCAGCAGACGTGCACTGTGCTGGAGGGGTCATCAGCATCTCCTGCAGCAGACGTGCACTGTGCTGGAGGGGTCATCCGCATCCCCTGCAGCAGGCGTGCACTGTGCTGGAGGGGTCATCCGCATCTCCTGCAGCAGACGTGCACTGTGCTGGAGGGGTCATCAGCATCTCCTGCAGCAGGCGTGCACTGTGCTGGAGGGGTCATCCGCATCTCCTGCAGCAGGCGTGCACTGTGCTGGAGGGGTCATCAGCATCTCCTGCAGCAGACGTGCACTGTGCTGGAGGGGTCATCAGCATCTCCTGCAGCAGACGTGCACTGTGCTGGAGGGGTCATCAGCATCTCCTGCAGCAGATGTGCACTGTACTGGAGGGGTCATCAGCATCTCCTGCAGCAGGCGTGCACTGTGCTGGAGGGGTCATCAGCATCTCCTGCAGCAGACGTGCACTGTGCTGGAGGGGTCATCCGCATCCCCTGCAGCAGACGTGCACTGTGCTGGAGAGGTCATCAGCATCTCCTGTAGCAGACGTGCACTGTGCTGGAGGGGTCATCAGCATCTCCTGCAGCAGACGTGCACTGTGCTGGAGGGGTCATCAGCATCTCCTGCAGCAGACGTGCACTGTGCTGGAGGGGTCATCAGCATCTCCTGCAGCAGACGTGCACTGTGCTGGAGGATCATCATCATCTCCTGCAGCAGGCGTGCACTGTGCTGGAGGGGTCATCCGCATCTCCTGCAGCAGACGTGCACTGTGCTGGAGGGTCATCAGCATCTCCTGCAGCAGGCGTGCACTGTGCTGGAGGGGTCATCAGCATCTCCTGCAGCAGACGTGCACTGTGCTGGAGGGGTCATCCGCATCTCCTGCAGCAGATGTGCACTGTGCTGGAGGGTCATCAGCATCTCCTGCAGCAGACGTGCACTGTGCTGGAGGAGTCATCAGCATCTCCTGCAGCAGACGTGCACTGTGCTGGAGGGGTCATCCGCATCTCCTGCAGCAGATGTGCACTGTGCTGGAGGGTCATCAGCATCTCCTGCAGCAGACGTGCACTGTGCTGGAGGGGTCATCAGCATCTCCTGCAGCAGACGTGCACTGTGCTGGAGGGGTCATCAGCATCTCCTGCAGCAGACGTGCACTGTGCTGGAGGGTCATCAGCATCTCCTGCAGCAGACGTGCACTGTGCTGGAGGGTCATCAGCATCTCCTGCAGCAGACGTGCACTGTGCTGGAGGGGTCATCAGCATCTCCTGCAGCAGACGTGCACTGTGCTGGAGGGGTCATCAGCATCTCCTGCAGCAGACGTGCACTGTGCTGGAGGGTCATCAGCATCTCCTGCAGCAGACGTGCACTGTGCTGGAGGGTCATCAGCATCTCCTGCAGCAGACGTGCACTGTGCTGGAGGGTCATCAGCATCTCCTGCAGCAGGCGTGCACTGTGCTGGAGGGGTCATCAGCATCTCCTGCAGCAGACGTGCACTGTGCTGGAGGGGTCATCAGCATCTCCTGCAGCAGACGTGCACTGTGCTGGAGGGTCATCAGCATCTCCTGCAGCAGACGTGCACTGTGCTGGAGGGTCATCAGCATCTCCTGCAGCAGACGTGCACTGTGCTGGAGGGGTCATCAGCATCTCCTGCAGCAGACGTGCACTGTGCTGGAGGGTCATCAGCATCTCCTGCAGCAGACGTGCACTGTGCTGGAGGGGTCATCAGCATCTCCTGCAGCAGACGTGCACTGTGCTGGAGGGGTCATCAGCATCTCCTGCAGCAGGCGTGCACTGTGCTGGAGGGGTCATCAGCATCTCCTGCAGCAGACGTGCACTGTGCTGGAGGGGTCATCAGCATCTCCTGCAGCAGATGTGCACTGTGCTGGAGGGGTCATCAGCATCTCCTGCAGCAGGCGTGCACTGTGCTGGAGGGGTCATCAGCATCTCCTGCAGCAGACGTGCACTGTGCTGGAGGGGTCATCCGCATCCCCTGCAGCAGACGTGCACTGTGCTGGAGAGGTCATCAGCATCTCCTGCAGCAGACGTGCACTGTGCTGGAGGGGTCATCCGCATCTCCTGCAGCAGACGTGCACTGTGCTGGAGGGTCATCAGCATCTCCTGTAGCAGACGTGCACTGTGCTGGAGGGGTCATCAGCATCTCCTGCAGCAGACGTCCACTGTGCTGGAGGGGTCATCAGCATCTCCTGCAGCAGACGTGCACTGTGCTGGAGGATCATCAGCATCTCCTGCAGCAGGCGTGCACTGTGCTGGAGGGGTCATCAGCATCTCCTGCAGCAGACGTGCACTGTGCTGGAGGGGTCATCCGCATCTCCTGCAGCAGATGTGCACTGTGCTGGAGGGTCATCAGCATCTCCTGCAGCAGACGTGCACTGTGCTGGAGGGGTCATCAGCATCTCCTGCAGCAGACGTGCACTGTGCTGGAGGATCATCAGCATCTCCTGTAGCAGACGTGCACTGTGCTGGAGGGGTCATCAGCATCTCCTGCAGCAGACGTGCACTGTGCTGGAGGGGTCATCAGCATCTCCTGCAACAGACGTGCACTGTGCTGGAGGGGTCATCAGCATCTCCTGCAGCAGACGTGCACTGTGCTGGAGGATCATCAGCATCTCCTGCAGCAGGCGTGCACTGTGCTGGAGGGGTCATCCGCATCTCCTGCAGCAGACGTGCACTGTGCTGGAGGGTCATCAGCATCTCCTGCAGCAGGCGTGCACTGTGCTGGAGGGGTCATCAGCATCTCCTGCAGCAGACGTGCACTGTGCTGGAGGGGTCATCCGCATCTCCTGCAGCAGATGTGCACTGTGCTGGAGGGGTCATCCGCATCTCCTGCAGCAGGCGTGCACTGTGCTGGAGGGGTCATCCGCATCTCCTGCAGCAGGCGTGCACTGTGCTGGAGGGGTCATCAGCATCTCCTGCAGCAGACGTGCACTGTGCTGGAGGGGTCATCAGCATCTCCTGCAGCAGACGTGCACTGTGCTGGAGGGGTCATCAGCATCTCCTGCAGCAGATGTGCACTGTGCTGGAGGGGTCATCAGCATCTCCTGCAGCAGGCGTGCACTGTGCTGGAGGGGTCATCAGCATCTCCTGCAGCAGACGTGCACTGTGCTGGAGGGGTCATCCGCATCCCCTGCAGCAGACGTGCACTGTGCTGGAGAGGTCATCAGCATCTCCTGTAGCAGACGTGCACTGTGCTGGAGGGGTCATCAGCATCTCCTGCAGCAGACGTGCACTGTGCTGGAGGGGTCATCAGCATCTCCTGCAGCAGACGTGCACTGTGCTGGAGGATCATCAGCATCTCCTGCAGCAGGCGTGCACTGTGCTGGAGGGGTCATCTGCATCTCCTGCAGCAGACGTGCACTGTGCTGGAGGGTCATCAGCATCTCCTGCAGCAGACGTGCACTGTGCTGGAGGGGTCATCCGCATCTCCTGCAGCAGATGTGCACTGTGCTGGAGGGGTCATCAGCATCTCCTGCAGCAGGCGTGCACTGTGCTGGAGGGTCATCAGCATCTCCTGCAGCAGGCGTGCACTGTGCTGGAGGGTCATCAGCATCTCCTGCAGCAGACGTGCACTGTGCTGGAGGGGTCATCAGCATCTCCTGCAGCAGACGTGCACTGTGCTGGAGGGTCATCAGCATCTCCTGCAGCAGACGTGCACTGTGCTGGAGGAGTCATCAGCATCTCCTGCAGCAGACGTGCACTGTGCTGGAGGGGTCATCAGCATCTCCTGCAGCAGACGTGCACTGTGCTGGAGGGGTCATCAGCATCTCCTGCAGCAGACGTGCACTGTGCTGGAGGGGTCATCAGCATCTCCTGCAGCAGACGTGCACTGTGCTGGAGGGTCATCAGCATCTCCTGCAGCAGACGTGCACTGTGCTGGAGGGTCATCAGCATCTCCTGCAGCAGACGTGCACTGTGCTGGAGGGGTCATCAGCATCTCCTGCAGCAGACGTGCACTGTGCTGGAGGGGTCATCAGCATCTCCTGCAGCAGACGTGCACTGTGCTGGAGGGTCATCAGCATCTCCTGCAGCAGACGTGCACTGTGCTGGAGGGTCATCAGCATCTCCTGCAGCAGACGTGCACTGTGCTGGAGGGTCATCAGCATCTCCTGCAGCAGACGTGCACTGTGCTGGAGGGGTCATCAGCATCTCCTGCAGCAGACGTGCACTGTGCTGGAGGGGTCATCAGCATCTCCTGCAGCAGACGTGCACTGTGCTGGAGGGTCATCAGCATCTCCTGCAGCAGACGTGCACTGTGCTGGAGGGTCATCAGCATCTCCTGCAGCAGACGTGCACTGTGCTGGAGGGTCATCAGCATCTCCTGCAGCAGACGTGCACTGTGCTGGAGGATCATCAGCATCTCCTGCAGCAGACGTGCACTGTGCTGGAGGGGTCATCAGCATCTCCTGCAGCAGACGTGCACTGTGCTGGAGGATCATCAGCATCTCCTGCAGCAGACGTGCACTGTGCTGGAGGGGTCATCAGCATCTCCTGCAGCAGACGTGCACTGTGCTAGAGGGTCATCAGCATCTCCTGTAGCAGACGTGCACTGTGCTGGAGAGGTCATCAGCATCTCCTGCAGCAGACGTGCACTGTGCTGGAGGGGTCATCAGCATCTCCTGCAGCAGACGTGCACTGTGCTGGAGGGTCATCAGCATCTCCTGCAGCAGGCGTGCACTGTGCTGGAGGGTCATCAGCATCTCCTGCAGCAGGCGTGCACTGTGCTAGAGGGTCATCAGCATCTCCTGCAGCAGACGTGCACTGTGCTGGAGGGGTCATCAGCATCTCCTGCAGCAGACGTGCACTGTGCTGGAGGGGTCATCAGCATCTCCTGCAGCAGACGTGCACTGTGCTGGAGGGTCATCAGCATCTCCTGCAGCAGACGTGCACTGTGCTGGAGGGTCATCAGCATCTCCTGCAGCAGACGTGCACTGTGCTGGAGGGGTCATCAGCATCTCCTGCAGCAGACGTGCACTGTGCTGGAGGGGTCATCAGCATCTCCTGCAGCAGACGTGCACTGTGCTGGAGGGTCATCAGCATCTCCTGCAGCAGACGTGCACTGTGCTGGAGGGTCATCAGCATCTCCTGCAGCAGACGTGCACTGTGCTGGAGGGTCATCAGCATCTCCTGCAGCAGACGTGCACTGTGCTGGAGGGGTCATCAGCATCTCCTGCAGCAGACGTGCACTGTGCTGGAGGGGTCATCAGCATCTCCTGCAGCAGACGTGCACTGTGCTGGAGGGTCATCAGCATCTCCTGCAGCAGACGTGCACTGTGCTGGAGGGTCATCAGCATCTCCTGCAGCAGACGTGCACTGTGCTGGAGGGTCATCAGCATCTCCTGCAGCAGACGTGCACTGTGCTGGAGGATCATCAGCATCTCCTGCAGCAGACGTGCACTGTGCTGGAGGGGTCATCAGCATCTCCTGCAGCAGACGTGCACTGTGCTGGAGGATCATCAGCATCTCCTGCAGCAGACGTGCACTGTGCTGGAGGGGTCATCAGCATCTCCTGCAGCAGACGTGCACTGTGCTAGAGGGTCATCAGCATCTCCTGTAGCAGACGTGCACTGTGCTGGAGAGGTCATCAGCATCTCCTGCAGCAGACGTGCACTGTGCTGGAGGGGTCATCAGCATCTCCTGCAGCAGACGTGCACTGTGCTGGAGGGTCATCAGCATCTCCTGCAGCAGGCGTGCACTGTGCTGGAGGGTCATCAGCATCTCCTGCAGCAGGCGTGCACTGTGCTGGAGGGGGAAGGAGCTTTCCCAGAATATAGAGGTAAGTGCACAGCAAATATACAAGGCAATAAGAGAGAGAAATGTCAGACTGTAATAAAGCACAGCCATAACTCAGCTCCCCAGCAGCCCCCGCAGCCCCACATCTCAGCTCCCCAGCAGCCCCCGCAGCCCCACATCTCAGCCCCCGCAGCCCCACATCTCAGCTCCCCACCAGCCCCCGCAGCCCCACCTCTCAGCTCCCCAGCAGCCCCCGCAGCCCCACATCTCAGCCCCCCGCAGCCCCACATCTCAGCTCCCCACAAGCTCCCGCAGCCCCACCTCTCAGCTCCCCACCAGCCCCCGCAGCCCCACCTCTCAGCTCCCCAACAGCCCCCGCAGTCCCACATCTCAGCTCCCCACCAGCCCCACATCTCAGCTCCCCACCAGCCCCCGCAGCCCAACATCTCAGCTCCCCACCAGCCCCCGCAGCTTCACATCTCAGCTCCCCACCAGCCCCCGCAGCCCCACATCTCAGCTCCCCACCAGCCCCCGCAGCCCCACCTCTCAGCTCCCCACCAGCCCCTGCAGCCCCACCTCTCAGCTGCCCACCAGCCCCCTCAGTCCCACATCTCAGCTCCCCACCAGCCCCCGCAGTCCCACATTTCAGATCCCCAGCAGCCCCCGCAGCCCCACATCTCAGCCACCGCAGTCCCCGCAGTCCCACCTCTCAGCTCCCCACCAGCCACCACAGCCCCACCCCTCAGCTGCCCACCAGCCCCCGCAGCCCCACATCTCAGCTCCCCACCAGCCCCCGCAGTCCCACATTTCAGATCCCCAGCAGCCCCCGCAGCCCCACATCTCAGCCACCGCAGTCCCCGCAGTCCCACATCTCAGCTCTCCACCAGCCCCCGCAGTCCCACATCTCAGCTCTCCACCAGCCCCCGCAGCCCACATCTCAGCTCCCCACCAGCCCCCGCAGTCCCACATCTCAGCCACCGCAGTCCCACATCTCAACTCCCCACCAGCCCCCGAAGTCCACATCTCAGATCCCCACCAGCCCCCGCAGTCCCACATTTCAGCTCCCCACCAGCCCCCGCAGTCCCACATCTCAGCTCCCCACCAGCCCCCGCAGTCCCACATCTCAGCGCCCCCCCAGCCCCCGCAGTCCCACATCTCAGCCACCGCAGTCCCACATCTCAGCTCCCTACCAGCCCTCGCAGTCCCACATCTCAGCTTTCCACCAGCCCCCGAAGTCCCACATCTCAGCCACCGCAGTCCTACATCTCAGCTCCCCACAAGCCCCTGCAGTCCCACATCTCAGCTCCCCACCAGCCCCTGCAGTCCCACATCTCAGCTCTCCACCAGCCCCCGCAGTCCCACATCTCAGCCACCGCAGTCCAACATCTCAGCTCCCCACCAGCCCCCGCAGTCCCACATCTCAGCTCCCCACCAGCCCCCGCAGTCCCACATTTCAGCACCCCACCAGCCCCCGCAGTCCCACATCTCAGCTCCCCACCAGCCCCCGCAGTTCCACATCTCAGCCACCGCAGTCCCACATCTCAGCTCCCCACCAGCCCCCGCAGTTCCACATCTCAGCCACCGCTGTCCCACCTCTCAGCTCCCCACCAGTCCCGGCAGTCCCACCTCTCAGCTCCCCACCAGCCCCACATCTCAGCTCCCCACCAGCCCCCGCAGACCAACATCTCAGCTCCCCACAAGCCCCCGCAGCTTCACATCTCAGCTCCCCACCAGCCCCCGCAGCCCCACATCTCAGCTCCCCACCAGCCCCCGCAGCCCCACCTCTCAGCTCCCCACCAGCCCCCGCAGCCCCACATCTCAGCCCCCGCAGTCCCACATCTCAGCTCCCCACCAGCCCCCGCAGCCCCACATCTCAGCTGCCCACCAGCCCCCGCAGCCCCACATCTCAGCCACCGCAGTCCCACATCTCAGCTGCCCACCAGCCCCCGCAGCCCCACATCTCAGCCACCGCAGTCCCACATCTCAGCTCCCCACCAGCCCCCGCAGTCCCACATTTCAGCTCCCCACCAGCCCCCGCAGTCCCACATCTCAGCTCCCCACCAGCCCCCGCAGTCCCACATCTCAGCCACCGCAGTCCCACATCTCAGCTCCCTACCAGCTCCCGCAGTCCCACATCTCAGCTTTCCACCAGCCCCCGAAGTCCCACATCTCAGCTTACCACCAGCCCCCGCAGTCCCACATCTCAGCCACCGCAGTCCCACATCTCAGCTCCCAAGCCCCCGCAGTCCCACATCTCAGCTCCCCACCAGCCCCCGCAGTCCCACATCTCAGCTCTCCACCAGCCCCTGCAGTCCTACATCTCAGCTCCCCACCAGCCCCCGCAGTCCCACATCTCAGCCACCGCAGTCCAACATCTCAGCTCCCCACCAGCCCCCGCAGTCCCACATCTCAGCTCCCCACCAGCCCCCGCAGTCCCACATTTCAGCACCCCACCAGCCCCCGCAGTCCCACATCTCAGCTCCCCACCAGCCCCCGCAGTTCCACATCTCAGCCACCGCAGTCCCACATCTCAGCTCCCCACCAGCCCCCGCAGTTCCACATCTCAGCCACCGCAGTCCCACATCTCAGCTCCCCACCAGCCCCCGCAGTCCCACATCTCAGCTCCCCACCAGCCCCCGCAGTTCCACATCTCAGCCACCGCTGTCCCACATCTCAGCTCCCCACCAGTCCCGGCAGTCCCACCTCTCAGCTCCCCACCAGCCCCGGCAGTCCCACATCTCAGCTCCCCACCAGCCCCCGCAGCCCAACATCTCAGCTCCCCACCAGCCCCCGCAGCTTCACATCTCAGCTCCCCACCAGCCCCCGCAGCCCCACATCTCAGCTCCCCACCAGCCCCGGCAGTCCCACCTCTCAGCTCCCCACCAGCCCCGGCAGTCCCACATATCAGCTCCCCACCAGCCCCCGCAGCCCAACATCTCAGCTCCCCACCAGCCCCCGCAGCTTCACATCTCAGCTCCCCACCAGCCCCCGCAGCCCCACATCTCAGCTCCCCACCAGCCCCCGCAGCCCCACCTCTCAGCTCCCCACCAGCCCCCGCAGCCCCACATCTCAGCCCCCGCAGTCCCACATCTCAGCTTCCCACCAGCCCCCGCAGCCCCACATCTCAGCTGCCCACCAGCCCCCGCAGCCCCACATCTCAGCCACCGCAGTCCCACATCTCAGCTCCCCACCAGCCCCCGCAGTCCCACATTTCAGATCCCCAGCAGCCCCCGCAGCCCCACATCTCAGCCACCGCAGTCCCACATCTCAGCTGCCCACCAGCCCCCGCAGCCCCACATCTCAGCCACCGCAGTCCCACATCTCAGCTCCCCACCAGCCCCCGCAGTCCCACATTTCAGCTCCCCACCAGCCCCCGCAGTCCCACATCTCAGCTCCCCACCAGCCCCCGCAGTCCTACATTTCAGCTCCCCACCAGCCCCCGCAGTTCCACATCTCAGCCACCGCAGTCCCACATCTCAGCTCCCCACCAGCCCCCGCAGTTCCACATCTCAGCCACCGCTGTCCCACATCTCAGCTCCCCACCAGTCCCCGCAGTCCCACATCTCAGCTCGCCACCAGCCCCGGCAGTCCCACCTCTCAGCTCCCCACCAGCCCCGGCAGTCCCACATCTCAGCTCCCCACCAGCCCCCGCAGCCCAACATCTCAGCTCCCCACCAGCCCCCGCAGCTTCACATCTCAGCTAACCACCAGCCCCCGCAGCTTCACATCTCAGCTCCCCACCAGCCCCCGCAGCCCCACATCTCAGCTCCCCACCTCTCAGCTCCCCACCAGCCCCCGCAGCCCCACATCTCAGCCCCCGCAGTCCCACATCTCAGCTCCCCACCAGACCCCGCAGCCCCACATCTCAGCTGCCCACCAGCCCCCGCAGCCCCACATCTCAGCCACCGCAGTCCCACATCTCAGCTCCCCACCAGCCCCCGCAGTCCCACATTTCAGATCCCCAGCAGCCCCACATCTCAGCCACCGCAGTCCCCGCAGTCCCACATCTCAGCTCTCCACCAGCCCCCGCAGTCCCACATCTCAGGTCTCCACCAGCCCCCGCAGCCCCACATCTCAGCTCCCCAGCAGCCCCCGCAGCCCCACATCTCAGCTCCCCACCAGCTCCCGCAGCCCCACCTCTCAGCTCCCCACCAGCCCCCGCAGCCCCACCTCTCAGCTCCCCACCAGCCCCCGCAGTCCCACATTTCAGATCCCCACCAGCCCCACATCTCAGCTCCCCACCAGCCCCCGCAGCCCAACATCTCAGCTCCCCACCAGCCCCCGCAGCTTCACATCTCAGCTCCCCACCAGCCCCCGCAGCCCCACATCTCAGCTCCCCACCAGCCCCCGCAGCCCCACCTCTCAACTCCCCACCAGCCCCTGCAGCCCCACCTCTCAGCTGCCCACCAGCCCCCGCAGCCCCACATCTCAGCTCCCCACCAGCCCCCGCAGTCCCACATTTCAGATCCCCAGCAGCCCCCGCAGCCCCACATCTCAGCCACCGCAGTCCCCGCAGTCCCACATCTCAGCTCTCCACCAGCCCCCGCAGTCCCACATCTCAGCTCTCCACCAGCCCCCGCAGCCCACATCTCAGCTCCCCACCAGCCCCCGCAGTCACACATCTCAGCCACCGCAGTCCCACATCTCAACTCCCCACCAGCCCCCGAAGTCCACATCTCAGATCCCCACCAGCCCCCGCAGTCCCACATTTCAGCTCCCCACTAGCCCCCGCAGTCCCACATCTCAGCCACCGCAGTCCCCTCAGTCCCACATCTCAGCTCCCCACCAGCCCCCGCAGTCCCACATTTCAGATCCCCAGCAGCCCCCGCAGCCCCACATCTCAGCCACCGCAGTCCCACCTCTCAGCTCCCCACCAGCCACCACAGCCCCACCCCTCAGCTGCCCACCAGCCCCCGCAGCCCCACATCTCAGCTCCCCACCAGCCCCCGCAGTCCCACATTTCAGATCCCCAGCAGCCCCCGCAGCCCCACATCTCAGCCACCGCAGTCCCCGCAGTCCCACATCTCAGCTCTCCACCAGCCCCCGCAGTCCCACATCTCAGCTCTCCACCAGCCCCCGCAGCCCACATCTCAGCTCCCCACCAGCCCCCGCAGTCCCACATCTCAGCCACCGCAGTCCCACATCTCAACTCCCCACCAGCCCCCGAAGTCCACATCTCAGATCCCCACCAGCCCCCGCAGTCCCACATTTCAGCTCCCCACCAGCCCCCGCAGTCCCACATCTCAGCTCCCCACCAGCCCCCGCAGTCCCACATCTCAGCGCTCCCCCAGCCCCCGCAGTCCCACATCTCAGCCACCGCAGTCCCACATCTCAGCTCCCTACCAGCCCCCGCAGTCCCACATCTCAGCTTTCCACCAGCCCCCGAAGTCCCACATCTCAGCCACCGCAGTCCTACATCTCAGCTTACCACCAGCCCCCGCAGTCACACATCTCAGCCACCGCAGTCCCACATCTCAGCTCCCCACAAGCCCCCGCAGTCCCACATCTCAGCTCCCCACCAGCCCCTGCAGTCCCACATCTCAGCTCTCCACCAGCCCCCGCAGTCCCACATCTCAGCCACCGCAGTCCAACATCTCAGCTCCCCACCAGCCCCCGCAGTCCCACATCTCAGCTCCCCACCAGCCCCCGCAGTCCCACATTTCAGCACCCCACCAGCCCCCGCAGTCCCACATCTCAGCTCCCCACCAGCCCCCGCAGTTCCACATCTCAGCCACCGCAGTCCCACATCTCAGCTCCCCACCAGCCCCCGCAGTTCCACATCTCAGCCACCGCTGTCCCACCTCTCAGCTCCCCACCAGTCCCGGCAGTCCCACCTCTCAGCTCCCCACCAGCCCCGGCAGTCCCACATCTCAGCTCCCCACCAGCCCCCGCAGCCCAACATCTCAGCTCCCCACCAGCCCCCGCAGCCCAACATCTCAGCTCCCCACCAGCCCCCGCAGCTTCACATCTCAGCTCCCCACCAGCCCCCGCAGCCCCACATCTCAGCTCCCCACCAGCCCCCGCAGCCCCACCTCTCAGCTCCCCACCAGCCCCCGCAGCCCCACATCTCAGTCCCCGCAGTCCCACATCTCAGCTCCCCACCAGCCCCCGCAGCCCCACATCTCAGCTGCCCACCAGCCCCCGCAGCCCCACATCTCAGCCACCGCAGTCCCACATCTCAGCTCCCCACCAGCCCCCGCAGTCCCACATTTCAGATCCCCAGCAGCCCCCGCAGCCCCACATCTCAGCCACCGCAGTCCCACATCTCAGCTGCCCACCAGCCCCCGCAGCCCCACATCTCAGCCACCGCAGTCCCACATCTCAGCTCCCCACCAGCCCCCGCAGTCCCACATTTCAGCTCCCCACCAGCCCCCGCAGTCCCACATCTCAGCTCCCCACCAGCCCCCGCAGTCCCACATCTCAGCTCCCCACCAGCCCCCGCAGTCCCACATCTCAGCCACCGCAGTCCCACATCTCAGCTCCCTACCAGCTCCCGCAGTCCCACATCTCAGCTTTCCACCAGCCCCCGAAGTCCCACATCTCAGCTTACCACCAGCCCCCGCAGTCCCACATCTCAGCCACCGCAGTCCCACATCTCAGCTCCCAAGCCCCCGCAGTCCCACATCTCAGCTCCCCACCAGCCCCCGCAGTCCCACATCTCAGCTCTCCACCAGCCCCTGCAGTCCTACATCTCAGCTCCCCACCAGCCCCCGCAGTCCCACATCTCAGCCACCGCAGTCCAACATCTCAGCTCCCCACCAGCCCCCGCAGTCCCACATCTCAGCTCCCCACCAGCCCCCGCAGTCCCACATTTCAGCACCCCACCAGCCCCCGCAGTCCCACATCTCAGCTCCCCACCAGCCCCCGCAGTTCCACATCTCAGCCACCGCAGTCCCACATCTCAGCTCCCCACCAGCCCCCGCAGTTCCACATCTCAGCCACCGCAGTCCCACATCTCAGCTCCCCACCAGCCCCCGCAGTCCCACATCTCAGCTCCCCACCAGCCCCCGCAGTTCCACATCTCAGCCACCGCTGTCCCACATCTCAGCTCCCCACCAGTCCCGGCAGTCCCACCTCTCAGCTCCCCACCAGCCCCGGCAGTCCCACATCTCAGCTCCCCACCAGCCCCCGCAGCCCAACATCTCAGCTCCCCACCAGCCCCCGCAGCTTCACATCTCAGCTCCCCACCAGCCCCCGCAGCCCCACCTCTCAGCTCCCCACCAGCCCCCGCAGCCCCACCTCTCAGCTCCCCACCAGCCCCCGCAGCCCCACATCTCAGCCCCCGCAGTCCCACATCTCAGCTCCCCACCAGCCCCTGCAGCCCCACATCTCAGCTGCCCACCAGCCCCCGCAGCCCCACATCTCAGCCACCGCAGTCCCACATCTCAGCTCCCCACCAGCCCCCGCAGTCCCACATTTCAGATCCCCAGCAGCCCCCGCAGCCCCACATCTCAGCCACCGCAGTTCCACATCTCAGCTGCCCACCAGCCCCCGCAGCCCCACATCTCAGCCACCGCAGTCCCACATCTCAGCTCCCCACCAGCCCCCGCAGTCCCACATTTCAGCTCCCCACCAGCCCCCGCAGTCCCACATCTCAGCTCCCCACCAGCCCCTGCAGTCCCACATCTCAGCTCCCCACCAGCTCCCGCAGTCCCACATCTCAGCCACCGCAGTCCCACATCTCAGCTCCCTACCAGCTCCCGCAGTCCCACATCTCAGCTCCCCACCAGCCCCCGCAGTCCCACATCTCAGCTCCCCACCAGCCCCCGCAGTCCCACATTTCAGCACCCCACCAGCCCCCGCAGTCCCACATCTCAGCTCCCCACCAGCCCCCGCAGTTCCACATCTCAGCCACCGCAGTCCCACATCTCAGCTCCCCACCAGCCCCCGCAGTCCCACATTTCAGATCCCCAGCAGCCCCCGCAGCCCCACATCTCAGCCACCGCAGTCCCACATCTCAGCTGCCCACCAGCCCCCGCAGCCCCACATCTCAGCCACCGCAGTCCCACATCTCAGCTCCCTACCAGCCCCCGCAGTCCCACATTTCAGCTCCCCACCAGCCCCCGCAGTCCCACATCTCAGCTCCCCACCAGCCCCCGCAGTCCCACATCTCAGCTCCCCACCAGCCCCCGCAGTCCCACATCTCAGCCACCGCAGTCCCACATCTCAGCTCCCTACCAGCTCCCGCAGTCCCACATCTCAGCTTTCCACCAGCCCCCGAAGTCCCACATCTCAGCTTACCACCACCCCCCGCAGTCCCACATCTCAGCCACCGCAGTCCCACATCTCAGCTCCCAAGCCCCCGCAGTCCCACATCTCAGCTCCCCACCAGCCCCCGCAGTCCCACATCTCAGCTCTCCACCAGCCCCTGCAGTCCTACATCTCAGCTCCCCACCAGCCCCCGCAGTCCCACATCTCAGCCACCGCAGTCCAACATCTCAGCTCCCCACCAGCCCCCGCAGTCCCACATCTCAGCTCCCCACCAGCCCCCGCAGTCCCACATTTCAGCACCCCACCAGCCCCCGCAGTCCCACATCTCAGCTCCCCACCAGCCCCCGCAGTTCCACATCTCAGCCACCGCAGTCCCACATCTCAGCTCCCCACCAGCCCCCGCAGTTCCACATCTCAGCCACCGCAGTCCCACATCTCAGCTCCCCACCAGCCCCCGCAGTCCCACATCTCAGCTCCCCACCAGCCCCCGCAGTTCCACATCTCAGCCTCCGCTGTCCCACATCTCAGCTCCCCACCAGTCCCGGCAGTCCCACCTCTCAGCTCCCCACCAGCCCCGGCAGTCCCACATCTCAGCTCCCCACCAGCCCCCGCAGCCCAACATCTCAGCTCCCCACCAGCCCCCGCAGCTTCACATCTCAGCTCCCCACCAGCCCCCGCAGCCCCACCTCTCAGCTCCCCACCAGCCCCCGCAGCCCCACCTCTCAGCTCCCCACCAGCCCCCGCAGCCCCACATCTCAGCCCCCGCAGTCCCACATCTCAGCTCCCCACCAGCCCCCGCAGCCCCACATCTCAGCTGCCCAGCAGCCCCCGCAGCCCCACATCTCAGCCACCGCAGTCCCACATCTCAGCTCCCCACCAGCCCCCGCAGTCCCACATTTCAGATCCCCAGCAGCCCCCGCAGCCCCACATCTCAGCCACCGCAGTCCCACATCTCAGCTGCCCACCAGCCCCCGCAGCCCCACATCTCAGCCACCGCAGTCCCACATCTCAGCTCCCCACCAGCCCCCGCAGTCCCACATTTCAGCTCCCCACCAGCCCCCGCAGTCCCACATCTCAGCTCCCCACCAGCCCCCGCAGTCCCACATCTCAGCTCCCCACCAGCTCCCGCAGTCCCACATCTCAGCCACCGCAGTCCCACATCTCAGCTCCCTACCAGCTCCCGCAGTCCCACATCTCAGCTCCCCACCAGCCCCCGCAGTCCCACATCTCAGCTCCCCACCAGCCCCCGCAGTCCCACATTTCAGCACCCCACCAGCCCCCGCAGTCCCACATCTCAGCTCCCCACCAGCCCCGGCAGTCCCACATCTCAGCCACCGCAGTCCCACATCTCAGCTCCCCACCAGCCCCCGCAGTTCCACATCTCAGCCACCGCAGTCCCACATCTCAGCTTACCACCAGCCCCCGCAGTCCCACATCTCAGCCACCGCAGTCCCACATCTCAGCTCCCAAGCCCCCGCAGTCCCACATCTCAGCTCCCCACCAGCCCCCGCAGTCCCACATCTCAGCTCTCCACCAGCCCCTGCAGTCCTACATCTCAGCTCCCCACCAGCCCCCGCAGTCCCACATCTCAGCCACCGCAGTCCAACATCTCAGCTCCCCACCAGCCCCCGCAGTCCCACATCTCAGCTCCCCACCAGCCCCCGCAGTCCCAGATTTCAGCACCCCACCAGCCCCCGCAGTCCCACATCTCAGCTCCCCACCAGCCCCCGCAGTTCCACATCTCAGCCACCGCAGTCCCACATCTCAGCTCCCCACCAGCCCCCGCAGTTCCACATCTCAGCCACCGCAGTCCCACATCTCAGCTCCCCACCAGCCCCCGCAGTCCCACATCTCAGCTCGCCACCAGCCCCGGCAGTCCCACCTCTCAGCTCCCCACCAGCCCCGGCAGTCCCACCTCTCAGCTCCCCACCAGCCACGGCAGTCCCACATCTCAGCTCCCCACCAGCCCCCGCAGCTTCACATCTCAGCTCCCCACCAGCCCCCGCAGCTTCACATCTCAGCTCCCCACCAGCCCCCGCAGCCCCACATCTCAGCTCCCCACCTCTCAGCTCCCCACCAGCCCCCGCAGCCCCACATCTCAGCCCCCGCAGTCCCACATCTCAGCTCCCCACCAGCCCCCGCAGCCCCACATCTCAGCTGCCCACCAGCCCCCGCAGCCCCACATCTCAGCCACCGCAGTCCCACATCTCAGCTCCCCATCAGCCCCCGCAGTCCCACATTTCAGATCCCCAGCAGCCCCACATCTCAGCCACCGCAGTCCCACATCTCAGCTCTCCACCAGCCCCCGCAGTCCCACATCTCAGGTCTCCACCAGCCCCCGCAGTCCCACATCTCAGCTCCCCACCAGCCCCCGCAGTCCCACATCTCAACTCCCCACCAGCCCCCGAAGTCCACATCTCAGATCCCCACCAGCCCCCGCAGTCCCACATTTCAGCTCCCCACCAGCCCCCGCAGTCCCACATCTCAGCCACCGCAGTCCCACATCTCAGCTCCCTACCAGCCCCCGCAGTCCCACATCTCAGCTTTCCACCAGCCCCCGCAGTCCCACATCTCAGCCACCGCAGTCCCACATCTCAGCTCCCCACAAGCCCCCGCAGTCCCACATCTCAGCTCCCCACCAGCCCCCGCAGTTCCACATCTCAGCCACCGCAGTCACACATCTCAGCTCCCCACCAGCCCCCGCAGTCCCACATCTCAGCTCGCCACCAGCCCCCGCAGTCCCACATCTCAGCTCCCCACCAGCCCCCGCAGTCCTACATTTCAGCTCCCCACCAGCCCCCGCAGTCCCACATCTCAGCTCCCCACCAGCCCCCGCAGCCCCACATCTCAGCTCCCCGCCAGCCCCCGCAGTCCCACATCTCAGCTCCCCATCAGCCCCCGCAGTTCCACATCTCAACCACCGAAGTCCCTCATTTCAGATACCCATCTGCCCCCGCAGTCCCACATCTCAGCCACCGCAGTCCCTCATCTCAGATCCCCATCTGCCCCCGCAGTCCCACATCTCAGCCACCTCAGTCCCACATCTCAGATCCCCACCAGCCCCTGCAGTCCCACATCTCAGATCCCCACCAGCCCCTGCAGTCCCACATCTCAGATCCCCACCAGCCCCTGCAGTCCCACATCTCAGCCACCGACCAGCCACTACAGTCCAACCACCCACCAGCCCCTGCACTCCCATATCTCAGCTCCCCACTAGCCCCTGCAGTCCCACATCTCAGCTCAGCACCAACCCCACAGTCCAACATCTCGGCTCCCCACCAGCCCCGCAGTCCCACATCTCAACTCTACACTAGCCCCACAGTCCAACATCTCAGCTCCCCAGCAGTCCCCACATTGCTACATCTCAGCCACCCACTAGCCCCCGCAGTCCCACATCTCAGCCACCCACCAGCCCCCACAGTCCCACATCTTAGCCAGCCCCTGCAGTCCAACATCTCAGCTCCCCACAATCCCCTGCAGTCCCACATCCCAGCTTACCACCAGCCCCCGCGTTATACATCTCAGCCTCCGCGTTCCACATCTCAGATCCCCACCAGCCCCTGCAGTCCCACATCTCAGCCACCGACCAGCCACTACAGTCCAACAGCTCAGCTCCCCACCCACCAGCCCCCGCACTCCCATATCTCAGCTCAACAACAGCCCCCGCAGTCCCACATCTCAACTCTACACCAGCCCCACAGTCCAACATCTCAGCTCCCTAGCAGTCCCACATCTCAGCCACCCACCAGTCCCCGCAGTCCCACATCTTAGCCAGCCCCTGCAGTCCCACATCTCATCTCCCCACCAGCTCCCGCAGTCTCACACCTCAGCTACCCACCAGTTCCTGCAGTCCCACATCTCAGCTCCCCGCAAGCCCCTGCAGTCCCACATCCCAGCTTACCACCAGCCCCCACGTCCCACATCTCAGCCCCCGCGTCCCACATCTCATCTCCCCACCAGCCCCCGCAGTCCCACATCTCAGCTACTCACCAGTTCCTGCAGTCCCACATCTCACCTCTCCACAAGCCCCCACAGTCCCATATCTCAGCTTTGTACCAGCCATTACAGTCTCACATCTGATCTCCCCACCAGCCCCCGCATTGCCACATCTCAGCTATACAGCAGCCCCACAGACCAACATCTCAGCTGCACTCCAGCCCCCGTAGTCCAACATCTTAGCCACCCACTAGCCCCCACAGTCCCACATCTTAGCCAGCCCCCGCAGTCCCACATATCAGCTCTCCCCCAGCCCCCATTATCCACATCTCAGCTCCCCACCAGTCCCTGCAGTCCCACACCTCAGCTACCCACCAGCCCCCGCAGTCTCACATCTTAGCCAGCCCCCGCAGTCCCACATCTCATCTCCCCACCAACACCCACAGTCCCACATCTCATCTCCCCACCAGCACCCACAGTCCCACATCTCATCTCCCCACCAGCACCCACAGTCCCACATCTCGGCTCCCCGCCAGCCCCCGCAGTCCCACATCTCAACTCTACACTAGCCCCACAGTCCAACATCTCAGCTCCCCAGCAGTCCCCACATTGCCATATCTCAGCCACCCACTAGCCCCCGCAGTCCCACATCTCAGCCAACCACCAGCCCCCATAGTCCCACATCTTAGCCAGCCCCTGCAGTCCCACATCTCATCGCCCCACCAACCCCCGCAGACCCACATCACAGCCACCTACCAGCCCCTGCAGTCCAACATCTCAGCTCCCCACAATCTCCTGCAGTCCCACATCCCAGCTTATCACCAGCCCCTGCGTTCCACATCTCAGCCCCCGCGTCCCACATCTAAGATCCCCACCAGCCCCTGCAAACCCACATCTCAGCCATAGACCAGCCACTACAGTCCAACAGCTCAGCTCCCCACCCACCAGCCCCCGCACTCCCATATCTCAGCTCAGCAACAGCTCCCGCAGTCCCATATCTCAACTCCCCACTAGCCCCCGCAGTCCCACATCTCAGCCACCCACCAGTCCCCGCAGTCCCACATCTTATCCAGCCCCTGCAGTCCCACATCTCATCTCCCCACCAGCCCCCGCAGTCTCACATCTCATCTCCCCACCAGCCCCCGCAGTCTCACATCTCAGTCACCCACCAGTTCCTGCAGTCCCACATCTCAGGTCTCTAGCAGTCCCACATCTCAGCTCCTCACAAGCCCCTGCAGTCCCAAACCCCAGCTCCCCACCAGCCCCCATGTCCCACATCTCAGCCCCCGCGTCCCACATCTCATCTCCCCACCAGCCCCTGCAGTCCCATATCTCAGCTCCCCACAATCTCCTGCAGTCCCACATCCCAGCTTATCACCAGCCCCTGCAGTCCCATATCTCAGCTCCCCACAATCTCCTGCAGTCCCACATCCCAGCTTATCACCAGCCCCCGCAGTCCCACATCTCAGCTCCCCACCAGCCCCTGCAGTCCCACATCTCAGCTCCCCACCAGCCCGCAGTCCCACATCTCAGCTCCCCACCAGCCCGCAGTCCCACATCTCAGCTCCCCACCAGCCCGCAGTCCCACATCTCAGCTCCCCACAATCTCCTGCAGTCCCACATCCCAGCTTATCACCAGCCCCTGCGTTCCACATCTCAGCCCCCGCAGTCCCACATCTCAGCTCCCCACCAGCCCCTGCAGTCCCATATCTCAGCTCCCCACCAGCCCCCGCAGTCCCACATCTCAGCTGCCCACCAGCCCCCGCAGCCCCACATCCCAGCTCCCCACCAGCCCTTGCAGTCCCACATCTCAGCTCCCCACCAGCCCCGCACTCTCATATCTCAGCTCCCCAACATCTGTGGAGACACAGGGGTCAGTGGGGGTCTCATCCGTTGGCCTGGCTGTCTTGAGAAAGATCGCATGGACCAGGGCTCATCCTATTGAATACCCGCACTCCTTCCTGGAGGGCAGAACAGACACCACATGGTGAGGGAACCACACATTGGTGAGACTTTATTGGTCACCAACAGGCAAAAACATATGGTACATTCCCAGCAAGAACACAAGATTGTAGAAGCGGCAGAGTCTCCCCCGTTCACTGGCCCGCCAGGGATTAGGATCTTTGTGATTTAAGGGCTTCCAGGACCAACTATACCAGCAGTAGCACCCCACTTTTGGCAGGCACCCACTAATGGGTGATAGCGGCAAGCTTAGGAAGCAGACACAGCGAGGTACGTAGCCAGGCAATAATCCCGCTTGAACAAACTCAGTACAAAAATAGAGGTGTCCCCGAAACGTTTGCTAGATGTGGAACTCCTCGCCCTTGACACTTTCAGACTGAAGAGAGGCCATCGGGTGCTTCTGCACGCGGGAGGTACCTGTTAGCTTTGGACTTGAGTCTTAGTAAGATACAGTATATTGAGGTTGGGACTTGCCGGCAGAAGCGGTTACTGTGTTATATTAGTTTTCTCTATATTTCAGGTACTTCATATATAGTCGGTCATATTGGGGGAGAACTGTTACCCTGTGTGGTGCTAACATTGCCATCTATATTATTCCTTATGACTATGCTGTCATTTCCTTACGTTGTGTGACTAACCTGTACCTGCTACACTTTAGCTGTTAAATAAAGAGGCCAGATGACCAACTTGTCCCAACCTGGGCTCTCCATCGCGTTTGTGCACTCAGCATTGAGCAGCGGAGCAGATCTGTATCCTTCAGCTGCAACCATAGATCCTAGGCTGAAGTCCTGTAATTATGAATCTGGTGACAGGAACACGGCCCCTTTTATACCTAGTAATAAATATCTTAATTTTTATATATCGCCTACATATTCCGCAGGACTTTATGTATGTCTTAGGAGTGTTTGATTTGAAGAAACCGGAGAACCTGGAGCAAACCTGGGGAGAACATACAAACTTCTTGCAGATGTTGTCCTTGGTGGGAATTAAACCTAGGACCCCAGCGCTGCAAGACTGCAGTGCTAACCACTGAGACACCATGCAGTGCTAACCACTGAGACACCGTGCAGTGCTAACCACTGAGCCACTGTGCTAACCACTGAGCCGATATGCAGTGCTAACCACTGAGCCGATATGCAGTGCTAACCACTGAGCCACTGTGCAGTGCTAACCACTGAGCCACCGTGCAGTGCTAACCACTGAGCCACTGTGCTAACCACTGAGCCGATATGCAGTGCTAACCACTGATCCACCGTGCGGTGCTAACCACTGAGCCACCATGCAGTGCTAACCACTGAGCCACTGTGCAGTGCTAACCACTGAGCCACCGTGCAGTGCTAACCACTGAGCCATCTCTCACTGATTGGTGGATTGGTGGGAGATCGCTGTTCCCTTATTGATTCCCTGGTTTAATCCAGCTGCATTATTTTCATTTGAATTAGGCAGTCAAAAGGTCTGAGGCATACACATTTCCAGATAATCCACATTTCCAGATAATCCACATTTCCAGATAATCCACATTTCCAGATAAACCACATTTACAGATAATCTCCATATTTAAGGCCCCTTTACACACTGAGACTTTCTAGCGATCCCAACCTGGCCGGGATCGCTACAAAGTCTCTGGTGAGCTGTCAAACAGGCAGACCTGGCCAGCGACGCAACAGCGATCCGGACCTGCAGAGCGACCTAGCTAGTCATTGGGGACGTTGTAAAGCAGCTTTTTGAAAGGGAAGTCGCTAACGAAGTCGCTGTAAAGTCCTTTTACACACGGAGACTTTCTAGCGATCATGCTGCACAGCGGGAAACAAAGGACCAAAGAATGGTCCTGAGAGATGGGTAGTGATCAGCGACGTCACAGCAGGGGCCAGGAGCTGATGTGTTTCACACACTGCAATGTCGCTGGGGAGGTCGCTGTAACGTCACAAAACCGGTGACGTTACAGCAATGTCGTTTGCAATGTTGCAGTGTGTAAAGGGGCCTTTACAAATAATCTCCACATTTACAGATAATCCACATTTACAAATAATCTCCACATTTACAGATAATCCACATTTACAAATAATCTCCACATTTACAGATAATCTCCACATTTACAGATAATCCACATTTACAGATTGTAGGGCTCCTGTCACCCTGACATGAAAGAATGACTAACTTCTTTTGATTTACCGTACAAAGGAACAATATGTCTGTCCAAATTAAGAACAGTTCTCCCCTCACACAACGGGCCAGACGCTGATTTTCACACCCACCAACCCCCAAAGTTCCACATCTCAGCTCCCCAGAAACCCTTGCAGTCCTGTATCTCAGCTCCTCACTAGCCCCCACAGTCTCACATCCCCTATCCCACTCCCCCAGGTTCCTCTCCCGCTCCCCACAGATGATCTTCCACTCCCCGCAGTTCCGCTCCTACAGGTTCCTCTCGCACTCCCCCAGGTTCCTCTCCCGTTCCCCACAGTTCCGTTCTGTGCGGTTCCTCTCCCCCGGCTCCCCCCCGATTCCTCTCCCATTCCCTGCGGTTTCTCTCCTGTTCGCCACAGTCCCGTTCCATGCGGTTCCTCTCCCACTCCCGACAGTTCCTCTCCTGCTCCCTGCTGTTCCTCTCCCGCTCCCCGCGGTTCCTATCCCGCTCCCCCTGGTTCCTCACCTGCTCCCCCAGGTTCCTCTCCCATTCCCCACAGTTACGTTCCGTGCGGTTCCTCTCCCGCTCCCCACGGATCCTCTCCCGTTCCCCCAGGTTCCTCTCCCATTCCCCGCAGTTCCGTTCCGTGCGGTTCCTCTCCCACTCACCCCGATTCCTCTCCCGCTCCCCCCGGTTCCTCACCTGCTCCCTCAGTTTCCTTTCCTGGTTCTTCACCTGCTCCCACAGATTCCTCTCCCATTCCCTGCAGTTCCGTTCCATGTGGTTCCTCTCCCACTCCCGCCAGTTCCTCTCTTGCTCTCCCCGGTTCCTCTCCCGGTTCCTCACCTGCTCCCCCAGGTTCCTCTCCCGTTCCCCGCAGTATCGTTCCATGCAGTTCCCCTCCCACTCCCCCCCCGATTCCTCTTCCATTCCCCGTGGTTCCTCTCCCGTTCCCCGCGGTTCCTCACCTGCTCCCACAGGTTCCTTTCCTGGTTCTTCACCTGCTCCCACAGATTCCTCTCCCATTCCCTGCAGTTCCGTTCCATGTGGTTCCTCTCCCACTCCCGCCAGTTCCTCTCTTGCTCCTCCCGGTTCCTCTCCCGGTTCCTCACCTGCTCCCCCAGGTTCCTCTCCCATTCCCCGCGGTACCGTTCCGTGCAGTTCCCCTCCCACTCCCCCGATACCTCTTCCGTTCCCTGTGGTTCCTCTCCCATTCCCCGCGGTTTCTCTCCTGTTCCCCACAGTCCCGTTCCATGCGGTTCCTCTCCCACTCCCAACAGTTCCTCTCCCGCTCCCTGCTGTTCCTCTCCCGCTCCCCGCGGTTCCTATCCTGCTCCCCCTGGTTCCTCACCTGCTCCCCCAGGTTCCTCTCCCATTCCCCACAGTTGCGTTCCGTGCGGTTCCTCTCCCACTCCCCACGGATCCTCTCCCGTTCCCCCAGGTTCCTCACCGGCTCCCCAGGTTCCTCTCCCGTTCCCCGCATTTCCGTTCCGTGCGGTTCCTCTTCCGCTCCCCCCGGTTCCCCTCCCGCTCCCCCCGGTTCCTCTCCCGGTCCCCCAGGTTCCTCACCTGCTCCCCCAGGTTCCTCTCCCATTCCCCGTGCTTCCTCTCCCGTTCACCGCAGTTCTGTTTCATGCAGTTCCTCTCCCACTCCCGCCAGTTCCTCTCCCGCACCCCCGATTCCTCTCCCGTTTCCCGCGGTTCCGTTCCCTGCGGTTCCTCTCCCGCTCCCCCCGATTCCTCTCCCGTTTCCCGCGGTTTCTCTCCTATTCCCCAAGGTTCCTCTCCCGGTTCCTCACCTGCTCCCCCAGGTTCCTCTCCCGTTCCCCGAAGTTCCGTTTCATGCGGTTCCTCTCTCACTCCCGCCAGTTCCTCTCCTGCTCCCCCCCGGTTCCTCTCCCGCTTCCTCACCTGCTCCCCCCGATTCCTCTCCTGCTCCCCCAGGTTCCTCTCCCGCTCCCCCCGGTTCCTCACCTGCTCCCCCAGGTTCTTCTCCCATTCCCCGCAGTTCCATTCCGTGCGGTTTCTCTCCCACTCACCCCGATTCCTCTCCCGTTCATCGCGATTCTTCTCCCGTTCCTCCCGGTTCCTCACCTGCTCCCTCAGTTTCCTTTCCTGGTTCTTCACCTGCTCCCACAGATTCCTCTCCCATTCCCTGCAGTTCCGTTCCGTGTGGTTCCTCTCCCACTCCCGCCAGTTCCTCTCTTGCTCCCCCCCGGTTCCTCTCCCGGTTCCTCACCTGCTCCCCCAGGTTCCTCTCCCGTTCCCCGCAGTACCGTTCCGTGCAGTTCCCCTCCCACTCCCCCCGATTCCTCTTCCGTTCCCCGTGGTTCCTCTCCCGTTCCCCGCGGTTCCTGTCCCGGTTCTTCACCTGCTCCCCCAGGTTCCTCTCCCGTTCCCCGAAGTTCTGTTCCGTGCGGTTCCTCTCCCGCTCCCCCCGGTTCCTCTCCCAGTTCCTCACCTGCTCCCCCAGGTTCCTCTCCAGTTCCCCGAAGTTCCGTTCCGTGCGGTTCCACTCCCGCCAGATCCTCTTCCGCTCCCCCTGGTTCCTCTCCCAGATCCTCACCTGCTCCCAGGTTCGTCACCTGCTCCCCCAGGTTCCTCTCCTTTTCCCTGCAGTTCCGTTCCATGTGGTTCCTCTCCCGCTCCCCCCGGTTCCTCTCCCGATTCCTCACCTGCTCCCCCCGGTTTCTCACCTGCTCCCCCAGGTTCCTCTCCCATTCTCCGCAGTTCCGTTCCATGCTGTTCCTCTCCCATTCCCCCGGATTCCTCTCCCGTTCCCCACGGTTCCGCTCCCCCCGGTTCCTCTCCCGGTTCCTCACCTGCTTCCCTAGTTTCCTCTCCCGGTTCTTCACCTGCTCCCACAGATTCCTCTCCAATTCCCTGCAGTTCCGTTCCGTGTGGTTCCTCTCCCACTCCCGCCAGTTCCTCTCCTGCTCCCCCCGGTTCCTCTCCCGGTTCCTCACCTGCTCTCCCAGGTTCCTCTCCCGTTCCCTGCAGTTCCGTGCGGTTCCTCTCCCACTCCCCCCGATTCCTCTCCCATTCCCCGCGGTTCCTCTCCCGTTCTCCGTGGTTCCTCTACCGGTTCCATACCTGCTCCGCCAGGTTCCTCTCCCGTTCCCCGCAGTTCCGTTCCGTGCGGTTCCTATCCTGCTCTCCAGGTTCCTCTTCCATTCCCCGCGGTTCCTCTCCCGTTCCCCCAAGTTCCTCTCCCAGTTCCTCACCTGCTCCCCAGGTTCCTCTCCCGTTTCCCGCAGTTCCGTTCCATGCAGTTTCTCTCCCACTCCCCCCGGTTCCTCTCCCGATTCCTCACCTGCTCCCCAGGTTCCTCTCCCGTTCTCCGCAGTTCCGTTCCATGCAGTTTCTCTCCCACTCCCCCAGTTTCCTCTCCAATTCCCCGCAGTTCCGTTCCATGCGGTTCCTCTCCCGCTCCCCCCGGTTCCTCTCCCGGTTCCTCACCTGCTCCCCAGGTACCTCTCCCGTTCCCCGCAGTTCCGTTCCGTGCGGTTCCTCTCCCGCTCCCCCAGGTTCCTCTCCCGGTTCCTCACCTGCTCCCTCAGATTCCTCTCCCATTCCCCGCAGTTCCGTTCTGTGCGGTTCCTCTCCCACTCCCCCCAATTCCTTTCCCATTCCCCGAAGTTCCTCTCCCGTTCCCCGCGGTTCCTCTCACAGTTCCTCACCTGCTCCCCCAGGTTCCTCTCCCGGTTCCTCACCTGCTCCCCAGGTTCCTCTCCCGTTCCCCGCAGTTCCGTTCCGTGCGGTTCCTCTGCCGCTCACCCCGGTTCCTCACCTGCTCCCCCAGGTTCCTCTTCCACTCCCTCCTGTTCCTCTTCTGCTCCCCGCAGTTCCTCTCCCGTTGCCCCCGGTTCCTCTCCCATTCCTCCCGGTTCCTCTTCCGTTCCCCCTGGTTCCTCTTCCACTCCCTCCTGTTCCTCTTCCGCTTCCCCCGGTTCCTCACCTGCTTCCCTAGTTTCCTCTCCCGGTTCTTCACCTGCTCCCACAGATTCCTCTCCAATTCCCTGCAGTTCCGTTCCGTGTGGTTCCTCTCCCACTCCCGCCAGTTCCTCTGCTGCTCCCCCCGGTTCCTCTCCCGGTTCCTCACCTGCTCTCCCAGGTTCCTCTCCCGTTCCCTGCAGTTCCGTTCCGTGCGGTTCCTCTCCCACTCCCCCCGATTCCTCTCCCATTCCCCGCGGTTCCTCTCCCGTTCTCCGTGGTTCCTCTGCCGGTTCCTCACCTGCTCCCCCAGGTTCCTATCCCGTTCCCCGCAGTTCCGTTCCATGCGGTTCCTATCCTGCTCCCCAGGTTCCTCTTCCATTCCCCGTGGTTCCTCTCCCGTTCCCCCAAGTTCCTCTCCCAGTTCCTCACCTGCTCCCCAGGTTCCTCTCCCGTTCCCCGCAGTTCCGTTCCATGCAGTTTCTCTCCCACTCCCCCCGGTTCCTCTCCCGATTCCTCACCTGCTCCCCAGGTTCCTCTCCCGTTCTCCGCAGCTCCGTTCCATGCAGTTTCTCTCCCACTCCCCCAGGTTCCTCTCCCGTTCCCCGCAGTTCCGTTCCGTGCGGTTCCTCTCCCGCTCCCCCAGGTTCCACTCCCGGTTCCTCACCTGCTCCCTCAGGTTCCTCTCCCGTTCCCCGCAGTTCCGTTCCGTGCGGTTCCTCTCCCACTCCCCCCAATTCCTTTCCCATTCCCCGTAGTTCCTCTCACAGTTCCTCACCTGCTCCCCCAGGTTCCTCTTCCACTCCCTCCTGTTCCTCTTCTGCTCCCCGCAGTTCCTCTCCCGTTGCCCCCGGTTCCTCTCCCATTCCCCCCGGTTCCTCTTCCGTTCCCCCTGGTTCCTCTCCCGGTTCCTCATCTGCTCCCCCAGGTTCCACTTCCACTCCCTCCTGTTCCTCTTCCGCTCCCCCTGGTTCCTCTCCCGCTCCCCCCGGTTTCTCTCCCGCTCCCCCAGGTTCCTCTTCCACTCCCTCCTGTTCCTCTTCCGCTCCCCCCGGTTCGTCTCCCGGTTCCTCACCTGCTTCCCTAGTTTCCTCTCCCGGTTCTTCACCTGCTCCCACAGATTCCTCTCCAATTCCCTGCAGTTCCGTTCCGTGTGGTTCCTCTCCCACTCCCGCCAGTTCCTCTCCTGCTCCCCCCGGTTCCTCTCCCGGTTCCTCACCTGCTCTCCCAGGTTCCTCTCCCGTTCCCTGCAGTTCCGTTCCGTGCGGTTCCTCTCCCACTCCCCCCGATTCCTCTCCCATTCCCCGTGGTTCCTCTCCCGTTCTCCGTGGTTCCTCTACCGGTTCCTCACCTGCTCCCCCAGGTTCCTCTCCCGTTCCCCGCAGTTCCGTTCCGTGCGGTTCCTATCCTGCTCCCCAGGTTCCTCTTCCATTCCCCGCGGTTCCTCTCCCGTTCCCCCAAGTTCCTCTCCCAGTTCCTCACCTGCTCCCCAGGTTCCTCTCCCGTTCCCCGCAGTTCCGTTCCATGCAGTTTCTCTCCCACTCCCCCCGGTTCCTCTCCCGATTCCTCACCTGCTCCCCAGGTTCCTCTCCCGTTCTCCGCAGTTCCGTTCCATGCAGTTTCTCTCCCACTCCCCCAGGTTCCTCTCCCGTTCCCCGCAGTTCCGTTCCGTGCGGTTCCTCTCCCGCTCCCCCAGGTTCCTCTCCCGGTTCCTCACCTGCTCCCTCAGGTTCCTCTCCCGTTCCCCGCAGTTCCGTTCCGTGTTCCTCTCCCACTCCCCCCAATTCCTTTCCCATTCCCCGTAGTTCCTCTCACAGTTCCTCACCTGCTCCCCCAGGTTCCTCTCCCGGTTCCTCACCTGCTCCCCAGGTTCCTCTCCCGTTCCCCGCAGTTCCGTTCCGTGTGGTTCCTCTCCCGCTCACCCCGGTTCCTCACCTGCTCCCCCAGGTTCCTCTTCCACTCCCTCCTGCTCCTCTTCTGCTCCCCGCAGTTCCTCTCCCGTTGCCCCCGGTTCCTCTCCCATTCCCCCCGGTTCCTCTTCCGTTCCCCCTGGTTCCTCTCCCGGTTCCTCATCTGCTCCCCCAGGTTCCTCTTCCACTCCCTCCTGTTCCTCTTCCGCTCCCCCCGGTTTCTCTCCCGCTCCCCCAGGTTCCTCTTCCACTCCCTCCTGTTCCTCTTCCGCTCCCCCCGGTTCCTCTCCCGGTTCCTCACCTGCTTCCCTAGTTTCCTCTCCCGGTTCTTCACCTGCTCCCACAGATTCCTCTCCAATTCCCTGCAGTTCCGTTCCGTGTGGTTCCTCTCCCACTCCCGCCAGTTCCTCTCCTGCTCCCCCCGGTTCCTCACCTGCTCTCCCAGGTTCCTCTCCCGTTCCCTGCAGTTCCGTTCCGTGCGGTTCCTCTCCCACTCCCCCCGATTCCTCTCCCATTCCCCGCGGTTCCTCTCCCGTTCTCCGTGGTTCCTCTACCGGTTCCTCACCTGCTCCCCCAGGTTCCTCTCCCGTTCCCCGCAGTTCCGTTCCGTGCGGTTCCTATCCTGCTCCCCAGGTTCCTCTTCCATTCCCCGCGGTTCCTTTCCCGTTCCCCCAAGTTCCTCTCCCAGTTCCTCACCTGCTCCCCAGGTTCCTCTCCCGTTCCCCGCAGTTCCGTTCCATGCAGTTTCTCTCCCACTCCCCCCGGTTCCTCTCCCGATTCCTCACCTGCTCCCCAGGTTCCTCTCCCGTTCTCCGCAGTTCCGTTCCATGCAGTTTCTCTCCCACTCCCCCAGGTTCCTCTCCAATTTCCCGCAGTTCCGTTCCATGTGGTTTCTCTCCCGGTTCCTCACCTGCTCCCCAGGTTCCTCTCCCGTTCCCCGCAGTTCCGTTCCATGCGGTTCCTCTCCCGCTCCCCCAGGTTCCTCTCCCGGTTCCTCACCTGCTCCCTCAGGTTCCTCTCCTGTTCCCCGCAGTTCCGTTCCGTGCGGTTCCTCTCCCACTCCCCCCAATTCCTTTCCCATTCCCCGTAGTTCCTCTCACAGTTCCTCACCTGCTCCCCCAGGTTCCTCTCCTGGTTCCTCACCTGCTCCCCAGGTTCCTCTCCCGTTCCCCGCAGTTCCGTTCCGTGCGATACCTCTCCCGCTCACCCCGGTTCCTCACCTGCTCCCCCAGGTTCCTCTTCCACTCCCTCCTGCTCCTCTTCTGCTCCCCGCAGTTCCTCTCCCGTTGCCCCCGGTTCCGCTCCCATTCCCCGCAGTTCCTCTCCCATTCCCCCCGGTTCCTCTCCCGTTCCCCCTGGTTCCTCTCCCGGTTCCTCATCTGCTCCCCCAGGTTCCTCTTCCACTCCCTCCTGTTCCTCTTCCGCTCCCCCCCGGTTCCTCTCCTGCTCCCACCGGTTTCTCTCCCGGTTCCTCTCCCGCTCCCCCCGGTTCCTCACCTGCTCCCCCAGGTTCCTATTCCACTTCTTCCTGTTCCTCTCCCACTCCCCCTGGTTCCTCTCCCACTCCTCCTGGTTCCTCTACCGGTTCCTCATCTGCTCCCCCAGATTCCTCTTCCACTCCCTCCTGTTCCTCTTCTGCTCCCCGAGTTCCTCTCCCGCTTCCTCACCCGCTCCCCTCGGTTTCTCTCCCGGTCCCTCTCCCGGTCCTCACCTGCTCCCCCCGGTTCCTCTCCCGCTCCCCCCGGTTCCTCATCTGCTCCCCCAGGTTCCTCTTCCACTCCCTCCTGTTCCTCTTCTGCTCCCCCCGGTTCCTCTCCCGCTCCACCCGGTTTCTCTCCCGCTCCCCTCGGTTCCTCTCCTGGTTCCTCTCCTGCTCCCCCCGGTTTCTCTCCCGGTTCCTCACCTGCTTACCCCGGTTCCTCTCCTGCTCCCTCGGTTCCTCTCCCGGTTCCTCATCTGCTCCCCCTGGTTCCTCTTCCACTCCTTCCTGTTCCTCTTCTGCTCCCCCGGGTTCCTCTCCCGCTTCCTCACCCGCTCCCCTCGGTTTCTCTCCCGCTCCCCCCGGTTCCTCATCTGCTCCCCCAGGTTCCTCTTCCACCCCCTCCTGTTCCTCTTCCGCTCCCCCCGGTTCCTCTCCTGCTCCCACCGGTTTCTCTCCCGCTCCCCCAGGTTCCTCTTCCACTTCTTCCTGTTCCTCTCCCACTCCCCCTGGCTCCTCTCCCGGTTCCTCTCTCGCTCCACCTGGTTCCTCTCTCGGTTCTTCTCCCGCTCTCCCCGGTTCCTCTCCCCGGTTCCTCTCCCGAACCCCCCGGTTCCTCTCCCGCTCCCCCCGGTTCCTCACCTGCTCCCCCAGGTTCCTCTCCCACTCCTCCTGGTTCCTCTCCCGGTTCCTCTCCCGCTCCCCCCGGTTCCTCTCCCGGTTCCTCACCTGCTCCCCCAGGTTCCTCTCCCACTCCTCCTGGTTCCTCTCCCGGTTCCTCTCCCGCTCCCCCCGGTTCCTCTCCAGCTCCCCCTGGTTCCTCTCTCGGTTCTTCTCCTGCACTCCCCGGTTCCTCTCCCCCCGCTTCCTCTCCCGGTTCCTCATCTGCTCCCCCAAGTTCCTCTTCCACTCCCTCCTGTTCCTCTTCCTCTCCCCCCGGTTCCTCTCCCGCTCCCCCCGGTTCCTCTCCCGCTCCCCCCGGTTCCTCTTCCACTCCCCCCGGTTCCTCTCCCCCCGGGTTCCACTCCCCCCGGTTCCTCACCTGCTCCCCCAGGTTCCTCTCCCACTCCTCCTGGTTCCTCTCCCGGTTCCTCTCCCGCTCCCCCCGGTTCCTCTTCCACTCCCCCCGGTTCCTCTCCCCCCGGGTTCCACTCCCCCCGGTTCCTCTCCCGCTCCCCCTGGTTCCTCTCTCGGTTCTTCTCCTGCTCTTCCCGGTTCCTCTCCCCCCGCTTCCTCTCCCGGTTCCTCATCTGCTCCCCCAAGTTCCTCTTCCACTCCCTCCTGTTCCTCTTCCTCTCCCCCCGGTTCCTCTCCCGCTCCCCCCGGTTCCTCTCCCCGCGGTTCCTCTCTTGCTCCCCGCGGTTCCTCTCTTGCTCCCCCCGGTTCCTCTCTTGCTCCCCCCGGTTCCTCTCCCGCTCCCCCCGGTTCCACTCCCCCCGGTTCCTCACCTGCTCCCCCCGGTTCCGCTCCCCCCGGTTCCTCTCCCGCTCCCCCCGGTTCCTCTCCCCCCGGGTTCCTCTCCCGCTCCCCCCGGTTCCTCTCCCGCTCCCCCCGGTTCCTCTCCCGCTCCCCCCGGTTCCTCTCCCCCCGGTTCCTCTCCCGCTCTCCCCGGTTCCTCTCCCGCTCCCTTCGGGTTCCACTCCCCCCGGTTCCTCTCCCGCTCCCCCCGGTTCCTCACCTGCTCCCCCAGGTTCCTCACCTGCTCCCCCCGGTTCCGCTCCCCCCGGTTCCTCTCCCGCTCCCCCCGGTTCCTCTCCCCCCCGGTTCCTCTCCCGCTCCCCCCGGTTCCTCTCCCCCCGGTTCCTCTCCCGCTCCCCCCGGTTCCTCTCCCGCTCCCCCCGGTTCCTCACCTGCTCCCCCAGGTTCCTCACCTGGCCGTTCTTGCATAGGTCTGCCCACATGCTGGTCCCGTCTCCCCCCCTCATCAGGATGTGGTAGGTGAAGTAGTAGATGCCCGGGACCTGGCAGGTGAATTTTCCGGTGCTGGAGTCGTAGTGGTTCCCGACATTGGTCACGACATCGTCAAACTTGAGCAGCTCATAGCCCTCGTGTGGACTCTTCAGCCCGACATAGAAGGCGATGCGGGGTCCCGGGAGGACAGGAGACACGGCAGCCCCGGAGCCCCCCGCTCTGCCCGGCTCGCCCCGCTCTCCCGGGGGACCGCGCAGTCCCGGGGCTCCCGGCTCTCCAGGGGGCCCCCGAGGTCCCGGCTTGCCTGCTCTGCCTGGATCACCCTTGGGTCCCTGGATGAAGGGCGGAGGGGCCCCGCTGAGGTCCTGCAGAGCTTCTCCCGGGGAGCTGGGCGTGTGCCCGGTGTACGGGTCACAGATCATCCGGCAGGTGCCCAGCATCTCATAGTGTCCGGCGGCGGGAGAGGGCAATGCCAGCAGCGGGACAACGACCACCGCGATCCACAGCATGACCAAGGGCAGCACCCACCGGCGGAGGACGAGGAGAAGTCAGCGCCGACCGGGACCGACCGGGGACTGAGGAGGAGGAGACTGCGCGGAGATCACCAGCGACAGCGACACAGCCCAGAAGAGCACACCGGGGAGGGGACCGAGGAGACGGGGGCAGGGGCGAGTGATGGGGGGCAGGGGCGAGTGATGGGGGGCAGGGGACAAGGGATGGGGGGCAGGAGGCAAGTGATGGGGGGCAGGAGACAAGTGATGGGGACCGGGGGGGGGGCGGCAGGAGGCAAGTGATGGGGGGCAGGAGGCAAGTGATGGGGGGCAGGAGGCAAGTGATGGGGGGCAGGGGCGAGTGATGGGGGGCAGGGGACAAGTGATGGGGGGCAGGAGGCAAGTGATGGGGGGCAGGGGACAAGTGATGGGGACCAGGGAGACAGTGATGGGAACCGGGGGGGGGGGGCGGCAGGAGGCAAGTGATGGGGGGCAGGAGGCAAGTGATGGGGGGCAGGAGGCAAGTGATGGGGGGCAGGGGACAAGTGATGGGGACCAGGGGGACAGGGGGCGAGTGATAGGGGGCAGGCGGCAAGTGATGGGGGGCAGGAGGCAAGTGATGGGGGGCAGGGGGACAGGGGGCGAGTGATGGGAACCGGGGGGGGGGGCAGGATATAAGTGATGGGGACCAGGAGGCAAGTGATGGAGACTGGGGGAGCAGGGTGCAAGTGATGGGGACCATTGGGGCAGAGGACAAGTGACGGGGAGCAGGGTGCAAGTGATGGGGACCATTGGGGCAGAGGACAAGTGATGGGGACCAGGGGGGCAGGAGGCAAATGATGGGGACTGGGGGGGCAGGGGGCGAGTGATGGAGACCAGGGGTGCAGGATACAAGTGATGGGGACCGGGGGGCAGGGGGCAAGTGATGGGGGACCGGGGGGCAGGGGGCAAGTGATGGGGACCAGGGGGGCAGGGGGCAAGTGATGGGGACCGGGGGGCAGGGGGCAAGTGATGGGGACTGGGGGGGGGGCAGGGGGCAAGTGATGGAAACCGAGGAAACGGGGGGAGTGATGGGGAACAGGGGGGCAGGAGGCAAGTGATGGGGAATGGGGGGGGGGGCAGGGGGCAAGTGATGGGGACCAGGGGGCAAGTGATGGGGACCAAGGGGACAAGTGATGGGGACCAAGGTGGCAGGGGGCAAGTGATGGAGACCGGGGGAGCAGGGGGCAAGTGATGGGGAACAAGAAACGGGGGAAGCGGGCGAGTGATGGGGACCAGGGGACAAGTGATGGGGATAAGGGGAGGCAGGGGACAAGTGATGGGGACCAGGGGGGGCAGGTGACAAGTGATGGGGACCAAGTGGGCAGAATACAAGTGATGGGACTGGGGGGGCAGAAGACAAGTGATGGGGACCAGGAGGGCAAAGGACAAATGATGGGGACCAGGAGGGCAGGGGACAAGTGATGGGACCGGGGGGGGGGGGGGGCGAAGACAAGTGATGGCGAACCGGGGGGCAAGTGATGGGGACCAGGGGGGGCAGAGGACAAGTGATGGAAGCTGAGGAAACGGGGGCAGGGGGCGAGTGATGGGGAACAGGGAGGCAGGAGACAAGTGATGGGGACTGGGGGGGGGGGGGCAGGGGGCAAGTGATGGGGACCAGGGGGGCAGGAGGCAAGTGATGGACACCAGGGGGGCAGGGGGCAAGTGATGGGGACCAAGGGGGCAGGGGGCAAGTGATGGAGACCAGGAAACGGGGGCAGCGGGCAAGTGATGGGGACCAGGGGGGCAGGGGGCAAGTGATGGGGACCAAGGGGGCAGGGGGCAAGTGATGGAGGCCAGGAAACGGGGCCAGCGGGCGAGTGATGGGGACCAAGGGGGCAGGGGGCAAGTGATGGAGACCGGGGGAGCAGGGGGCAAGTGATGGAGACCAGGAAACGGAGGCAGCGGGCGAGTGATGGGGACCAGGGGGGCAGGGGACAAGTGATGGGGATAAGGGGAGGCAGGGGACATTTGAGGGGGGGCAGGGGGCAAGTGATGGGCACCAGGGGGGCAGAGTACAAGTGATGGGACTGGGGGGGCAGAAGACAAGTGATGGGGACCAGGAGGGCAAAGGACAAATGATGGGGACCAGGAGGGCAGGGGACAAGTGATGGGGACCGGGTGGGCAGAGTACAAGTGATGGGTACGGGGGGGCAGAAGACAAGTGATGGGGACCCGGGGGGCAAGGGACAAGTGATGGGGACCAGAATGGCAGGAGACAAGTGATGGGGACCGGGTGGGCAGAAGACAAGTGATAGGGACCAGGGGGGCAGGGGGCAAGTGATGGGGACCAGGGGGGGCAGAGGTTAAGTGATGGAAACTGAGGAAACGGGGGCAGGGGGCGAGTGATGGGGAACAGGGAGGCAGGGGGCAAGTGATGGAGACCAGGGGGGCAGGGGGCAAGTGATAGGGACCAAGGGGGCAGGGGGCAAGTGATGGAGACCGGGGGAGCAGGGGGCAAGTGATGGAGACCGGGGGAGCAGGGGGCAAGTGATGGAGACCAGGAAACGGGGGCAGCGGGCAAGTGATGGGGACCAGGGGACAAGTGATGGGGATAAGGGGAGGCAGGGGACATGTGATGGGGACCAGGGGGGGCAGGGGGCAAGTGATGGGCACCAGGGGGGCAGGGGACAAGTGATGGGGATAAGGGGAGGCAGGGGACATGTGATGGGGACTAGGGGGGGCAGGGGGCAAGTGATGGGCACCAGGGGGGCAGGGGACAAGTGATGGGGACCAGGTGGGCAGAGTACAAGTGATGGGACTGGGGGGGCAGAAGACAAGTGATGGGGACCGAGGGGGCAGGGGACACGTGATGGGGACCAGGGGGAGTAGGGGACAAGTGATGGGGACCGAGGATACGGGGGCATGGGACAAGCGATTTACTTGGCTGGAATCATCTAGAAAACCTAAAAGCGTTACGCACTTTCTAGGATTTCAGATCAAGCAAGACAACATAGGTTGGATAACCATTATATCAATTTTAAGCCAGAGAAACAAATGGTATAACTCCGTCCCCTGAGGAAGAGGGTGAAACGCGCGTTGGGACAGGCAGGTGTGACGGTGTCCTTCATACTGGTCAGTATATAGTTGGTTTCTCCATTCATTAGGACCATTGCATCCGTGAAGGTGATTTTTTGTGGTTTAAACTCCAGCCAATGTGTGAGAGTACCCTAGCTTAATCAAAAGCAGGATTTAAATATTATCACCAACTACTGACCTATATAAGAATTGAAACACTCTACATTTATTTCATCTGATGTTAGCATTCCGAGGGCTGTACCACCTCTGAGGGTGATTGACTGTTCTAACCCCAGAAGTGATTCGTGTACATTCTCCCCTAGGGAACTGTGTTGCTATATCAGTGTTGTATATATGCTAACGTATAATATGATTGTTTCATGTATTATATTTTTTCATGTATGATACCGGTCCACCTTCTATTGAGGATTTACTGCTGAGAATTTTGTTTGTTTTATTATGTTTTGATTTTATGATTTTTCAATAAAATTTAATTTTTTATCACATTGGAGTTATACCATTTGTTTCTCTGGCTTAAAACTTTCTAGGATTTGCCAACTTCTACTGGAAATGTATTCAGGATTGTTCGGTGGTTGTGAAGCCTCTCACGGACAAAACAAAATAGGGACAGATTTCTCTAAATGGTCGAACTCTGCCCAGAGGCTTTTACCTCTATAAAGAGACGTTTTTCCACAGCGCCTATACTCAGCCTGATGTTTCACTGCCTTTCCTCGTGCAGGTCGATGCATCTGAGGTGGGGGTTGGGGCTGTGTTGTCACAAGGTACGTCTCCTGGTAAATGGCGTCCTTGTGCTTTATTTTGCAAGAAATTGTCCTCAGTCGAGAGAAACTATGATGTTGGCAAGAGACCTCTTGGCAATTTAGTTAGCTTTTGAGGAATGGTGGCATTGGCGGGAGGGGGAGGTGGTGGAGGCTCGGGACGCTCCGGCCTCTTGCCTTCCAGGGAGGTTTTTTCGTACCACTTAATGTGCGCTGTAACACAACTGGGGAACATCACAATGCTGTACTTACGGGTCATCCAGTAAAGCGTCCGTGGACCTCCTGTCTCGTCATTTTTGGTGGCTGATTGTATTATTGAAACAAATAGACAAAGCAGCAAATCACAATGAGGTGATTATTATGGGGGACTTCAACTCCCCCGATATAGACTGGGAAACTGAGACCTGTGTATCTCAGAAAGGAAACCGGCTTCTATCAGTAACCAAGGATAATTATCTGTCCCAACTTGTGCCGGGCCCAACTAGATGGGCAGCCCTTCTGGAGGCCGGATAGAGGGGCAGCCCTTCTGGAGGCCGGATAGAGGGGCAGCCCTTCTGGAGGCCGGATAGAGGGGCAGCCCTTCTGGAGGCCGGATACAGGGGCAGCCCTTCAGGAGGCCGGATAGAGGGGCAGTCCTTCTGGAGGCCGGATAGAGGGGCAGCCCTTCTGGAGGCCGGATAGAGGGGCAGCCCTTCTGGAGGCCGGATAGAGGGGCAGCCCTTCTGGAGGCCGGATACAGGGGCAGCCCTTCAGGAGGCCGGATAGAGGGGCAGTCCTTCTGGAGGCCGGATAGAGGGGCAGCCCTTCTGGAGGCCGGATAGAGGGGCAGCCCTTCTGTAGGCCGGATAGAGGGGCAGCCCTTCTGGAGGCCGGATAGAGGGACAGCCCTTCTGGAGGCCGGATAGAGGGACAGCCCTGCTGGAGGCCGGATAGAGGGACAGCCCTTCTGGAGGCCGGATGGAGGGGCAGCCCTTCTGGAGGCCGGATGGAGGGGCAGCCCTTCTGGAGGCCGGATGGAGGGGCAGCCCTTCTGGAGGCCGGATGGAGGGGCAGCCCTTCTGGAGGCCGGATGGAGGGGCAGCCCTTCTGGAGGCCGGATGGAGGGGCAGCCCTTCTGGAGGCCGGATGGAGGGACAGCCCTTCTGGAGGCCGGATGGAGGGACAGCCCTTCTGGAGGCCGGATGGAGGGACAGCCCTTCTGGAGGCCGGATGGAGGGACAGCCCTTCTGGAGGCCGGATGGAGGGACAGCCCTTCTGGAGGCCGGATAGAGGGGCAGCCCTTCTGGAGGCCGGATAGAGGGGCAGCCCTTCTGGAGGCCGGATAGAGGGGCAGCCCTTCTGGAGGCCGGATAGAGGGGCAGCCCTTCTGGAGGCCGGATAGAGGGGCAGCCCTTCTGGAGGCCAGATAGAGGGACAGCCCTTCTGGAGGCCGGATGGAGAGACAGCCCTTCTGGAGGCCGGATGGAGGGGCAGCCCTTCTGGAGGCCGGATAGAGGGGCAGCCCTTCTGGAGGCCGGATAGAGGGACAGCCCTTCTGGAGGCCGGATAGAGGGACAGCCCTTCTGGAGGCCGGATAGAGGGGCAGCCCTTCTGGAGGCCGGATAGAGGGGCAGCCCTTCTGGAGGCCGGATAGAGGGGCAGCCCTTCTGGAGGCCGGATAGAGGGGCAGCCCTTCTGGAGGCCGGATAGAGGGGCAGCCCTTCTGGAGGCCGGATAGAGGGGCAGCTCTTCTGGAGGCCGGATAGAGGGGCAGCCCTTCTGGAGGCCGGATAGAGGGACAGCCCTTCTGGAGGCCGGATAGAGGGACAGCCCTTCTGGAGGCCGGATAGAGGGACAGCCCTTCTGGAGGCCGGATAGAGGGACAGCCCTTCTGGAGGCCGGATAGAGGGGCAGCCCTTCTGGAGGCCGGATAGAGGGACAGCCCTTCTGGAGGCCGGATAGAGGGGCAGCCCTTCTGGAGGCCGGATAGAGGGGCAGCCCTTCTGGAGGCCGGATAGAGGGGCAGCCCTTCTGGAGGCCGGATAGAGGGGCAGCCCTTCTGGAGGCCGGGTAGAGGGACAGCCCTTCTGGACTTAATTTTAAGCAACAGGCCAGATAGAATAACAGACGTACGAGTGGATGGGCACCTCGGGAACAGTGACCACAATATAATACAATTCCACTTGTCCTTCAGTAAGGTGCCTTGGAGGGGGGTTACAAAAACGCTGCATTTCAGGAAAGCAAAGTTTGATCAACTTAGAGAAGACCTTCGCCAAATTGATTGGGACAATGTCCTCATAAATGGGAGCACAGAAAATAAGTGGGAAATTTTTAAATCGGTATTAAACACCCACTGCGAGCGAGCCATACCATACGGAAATAAAAGGGCGAGGAACAGGAGAAAACCAATGTGGCTTAATAAGGAGGTAAAAGGGGCAATGAATAATAAGAAAAAGGCATTTAAAAAGCTAAAACAAGAAGGCAGCGAAGAAGCAATAAAAATATATAGAGAAAAAAATAAAATGTGTAAAAAACAAATACATTTAGGAAAAGTAGAAACTGAGAGACTCATTGCTAAGGAAAGCAAAACAAATCCCAAACTATTCTTTATTATATAAACAGAAAAAAGATTAAAATTGATGGTGTTGGCCCTTTAAAGAACAATGAGGGTAAAATCATAGAAAGCGATGTGGGAAAAGCAAATGTTTTAAATACTTTTTTCTCAACTGTGTTCACACAGGAAAAGCATATGCCAGGGGAAATGCAGAGTGATCATGTAAATGCCCCATTAAGTATGACCTGCCTAACCCAGGAAGAAGTGCAGAACCCACTATGTAACATTAACACTGACCAATCACCAGGCCCTGATGGCATTCACCCTCGGGTATTAAGGGAGTTAAGTAATGTGATAGACAGGCCTCTATTCCTTTTATTTAAAGACTCTATAGAAACTGGGTCTGTTCCACTGGATTGGCGGCAAATGTGGTAACAATATTCAAAAAAGGGTGCAAAAGGGAGCCTGGAAACTATAGGCCGGTAAGCTTAACATCTGTTGTGGGTAAAATGTTTGAAGGGTTTTTAAGAGATACTATTATGGAATGTCTCAATGTTAATAATTGTTTAACTCCATATCAACATGGATTTATGAAGGATCGCTCCTGTCACACTATCCTGATTAGCTTCTATGAGGATGGAAGCTCTCACATGGACCGAGGAGAAGCATTGGATGCCATTTATCTCGACTTCGGTAAAGCATTTGACACTGTCCCACATAAAAGACTGCTAAGTAAAATGAAAAAGCTTGGGCTCGGGGAAAATGTGTGTAGATGGGTAGGTAGCTGGCTTAGTGGTAGAAAACAAAGAGTGGTTATTAATGGTGCATACTCAGATTGGGCCAGGGTTACTAGTGGGGTGCCACAAGGGTCTGTACTGGGCCCTCTACTATTTAATATATTTATTAATGATCTGGTGGATGGTTTACAGAGTAAAATATCAGTATTTGCAGATGATACAAAACTATGTAAGGTAGTTAACACAAAGGAGGACAGTTTGCAACTACAGATGGACTTGAGTAAATTGGAGAATTGGGCTGAAAAATGGCAAATGAGATATAGCACAGATAAGTGTAAGGTTATGCACATGGGAAGGAGAAACAGATGCTACGATTACTTACTAAATGGGAAACTGCTGGGGAAATCAGACATGGAAAAAGACTTAAGCAGGCTTTACACGTTACGACATCGCTAATGCGGAGTCGTTGGGGTCACGGAATTTGTGACGCACATCCGGCCGCATTAGCGATGCCGTTGCGTGTGACACCGATAAGCGATTTTGCATCGTTGCAAAAATGTGCAAAATCGCTAATCAGCGACATGGGGGTCCATTCTTAAAAATCGTTACTGCAGCAGTAACGAAGTTGTTCCTCATTCCTGCGGCAGCACACATCGCTCCGTGTGACGCCGCAGGAACGAGGAAGCTCTCCTTACCTGCCTCCCGGCTGCTATGCAGAAGGAAGGAGGTGGGCGGGATGTTACGTCCCGCTCAGCTCCGCCCCTCCGCTGCTATTGGGCGGCGGTTCAGTGACATTTCAGTGACGTCGCTGTGACGCCGCACGGACCGCCCCCTTAGAAAGGAGGCGGTTCGCCGGTCACAGCAACGTCGCCGGACAGGTAAGTATGTGTGACGGCTGTGGGCGATGTTGTGCGGCACGGGCAGCGATATGCCCGTGTCGCGCAACAGATGGGGGCGGGTACCCACACTAGCGATATCGGGACCGATATTGCAGTGTGTAAAGTAGCCTTTAGGCATCTTAGTGAATAAGAATCTAAATTGGAGTGCCCAGTGTCAGGCAGCAGCCACCAAAGCAAATAGGGTGATGGGATGCATTAGAAGAGGTCTGGGGGCACGAGATGAAAACATCATTCTCCCTCTGTACAAATCACTAGTCAGACCACACTTGGAGTATTGTGTGCAATTTTGGGCGCCGGTTCTCAATAAAGACATTACTGAACTTGAAAGGGTTCAGAGGCGGGCTACTAAAATAATAAATGGAGTGGGTGCATTACAATACACGGAAAGGTTATCAAAATTAGGTCTATTTACTCTAGAAAAGAGAAGACTTAGAGGAGACCTAATAAATATGTACAAATATATCAGAGGGCCATATAGAGATCTCTCCCATGATCTGTTTGTACCAAGGACTATGACAAGAACAAGGGGGCATTCTCTACGATTGGAGGAAAGAAAATTCCTACATCAGCATAGAAGAGGGTTCTTCACGTTAAGAGCAGTGAGGCTCTGGAACTCTCCTCCTGGGGAAGTGGTGATGGCCACTCACTGAATGAATGTAAGAGAGGAATGGAGGCTTTTCTTGATAACAACAGTATAGAAGGTTATAAATAGCATAATCTTACAGGTAGATAGAAGAGCGACCTAGATTATTAGAGGAATGGGGGGGCTGCAATACGAAGACAGGTTATTAAACTTGGGGTTATTTAGTTTGGAAAAACAAAGGCTTAGGGAGGATCTAATCACAATGTATAAATATATGAGGGGACAGTACAGAGACCTTTCCAAAGATCTTTTTACACCTAGGCCTGCGACTGGAACACGGGGGCATCCGCTACGTCTTGAGGAAAGAAGGTTTAATCATAATCACAGACGAGGATTCTTTACTGTACGAGCAGTGAGACTATGGAACTCTCTGCCGCATGATGTTGTAATGAGTGAGTCACTACTAACATTAAGCAGAGCCTGGACGCCTTTCCTGAAAAATGTAATATTACCAGTTATGTATATTAGATTTTATGACAGGGTATTGATCCAGGGAACTAGTCTGATTGCCGGATGTGGACGAAGGAAGGACATTTTTTCCCCATTGGAGCTTGTTTGCCACATTGGGGTTTTTTGCCTTCCTCTGGATCAACATGTTAGGCTACGGGTTGAACTAGATGGACTAAGGCGGGCTTTGCACGCTGCGACATCAGTAACAATGTGTTACCGATGCTGCAGCGATAGTCCCGCCCCCGTCGCACATGTGATATCTAGTGAAAGCTGCCGTAGTGATTATTATCGCTACGGCAGCTTCACACGCACATACCTGCCGTGCGACGTCCCTCTGGCCAGCGACCCGCCTCCTTCCTAAGGGGGCGGGCCGTGCGGCGTCACAGCGACATCACACGGCAGGCGGCCAATTGAAGCGGAGGGGCGGAGATGAGCAGGATGTAAACATCCCGCCCACCTCCGTCCTTCTCATTGCAGCTGGTGGCAGGTAAGGAGATGTTCCTCGCTCCTGCGGCTTCATACACAGCGATGTGTGGTGTCGCAGGAGCGAGGAAAAACATCGTACCTGTCGCTGCACCGGCATTATGGAAATGTTATAAACAAAGAGAACACACAGGAAATAAGGTTGCATGATTACCATAATATATACAATTAGAGATCCTCTATATAGTGCAACCATAGGCTACATATCCATACTGGACAAATCGCATAAGAATATGACGGAAGAGGGAGAGGAGAAAAAACGATCAGGCGTCCATAAGGTGAAAAAAGGTTTTTTATTGATTAGTGCAGGAGGTGAACAGACACACAGATAAAAATACCATTAAAACACCAAGAAAGGAGCAACCGGCAAGGAGAATATTCACAGGATTTGGTAAATGCCAGACTTGAACAAACATCAGAATGTCACAATGATAATAAGTGCATAATTATAAGTATAAATTCATGCATGGCCACATATGTTATTAATATGGTACTGCAATATATACCCATGTCAAAATTATCAATGCTGTCATAAAACATTGCATAATATACATAATCACATATGTCATGGATATAATGCTGCACTATAGGGCTGTATTGTGGACATCGATGTAGTCAAAAAAGGTATAGATCACGTGGGGATATATCTGCCCACACATACAATCCGCTGTGGAGGAAGGCAGAGGTTCACCACTAAGTGAAGGTAATGAGCCCCAAAAGGCAATTAGACCCGTAAGAGATTCGGGCATAACATTAGATGATAAGCGGTGATGAACCTTACCACATATACAGCAGGATAGGATGTGACCTGGCCGGAAGATCCGCCTACCCGACGGCCGTTTCGGCTACCGCCTTCGTCAGGGGGGGTGGAGCTATGCTGCCAGGCCGGTTCTAATAAAGGGGGCATGCACCAATCACGATCCGGCATCACTTATGTGACGCGTGCGTTGCCGCGGCAACCCGCGACGCCAGCCGGACACCGCGTCAAGAGCCGGTGACGTCAGATCACATCATGTGATCCGACGAAACCCGCCCCTATAGACACAGTAATCCGGAGGACGCCGCGTGCAGAGAGGCACGCACGCGTACAAGTGATCCACATAGAGATAGGTGATAATGCAACTGGGACTCGCATTAGATACTAATGGAAGACACTCATAGGATCACAGTTTATATAGTTATATGGCATTATACCATACACTATGTGTCACAACTTAGATTTCAATGTAAGGGCTGGGAACAAGATTCAAGGCATACAGCCACCATACCATTTGGGAGAAAATGCATATAAATATATATATATAGAACACATGAGGCCATGATTTTATCATAGATGTAAATTTATGAACAGTCATGATACTAAATAGTAATAGGAGTGTGGAGGGAAAGGAGGGGAGAAGGGGGGGAGGGGGGAGGGGAAGGAAGGGGGAAAGGGAAAAGGGAGGGGAAGGGGAGGGGGATGAATTGGTATAATCAATTAAATCACAGATATATGTGTTTTGGTATCATAAGAAAGGGAAGAGAAGGTTAGGGTTGTGTGGGCTTATACAATAATAATACGTAATATTGTTTACATAATATATAGTTCTAATGAAAAATAAAAATAAATATAAATATAAAAATGAGTCACATATGGACAAATAGTATATTACTGATGGTATCAATTTATATAGTATATGGCTACCCAATAGCTCCCCACACTATCCCTAAAAACTGCCACAACCCTGACTCATGACCCCAACACAAGAAGGTACTAACTGTCAACATGAATCATAATCAAAAAGTCTTGATACAATAAAAAAGGAGCAATTGAAACGTGAGATGGACGAGAGGGGATACACCCAATCATGGGAGGAAGGCCAATAGTCGGTGTGTGGTCCTTAGAAACTTGTTTCTCTGGAATCCGGAATGTAGCTGTGTCTGGGAGTCACAATCCAAGAGTAATGCCCATAGAAATAATCAACGAGCCTACAAAAAGCAGCATAGAAGAGGGTGCAATTAAGAACAAGTTAAAAACAAGGAACATAAAAGTTTATACTAAAATTCACGGAGGAGACCACATGAAGAACGGTATATACAGGGAGGGTAAATTATAGGAACGGGGCGAAGCTAATGTTCTCATTCAAACCCGATGGATGCAAGGTGGAGAGTAGCCAAATCCATCGCGTTTCCATTTGTGCCGTTTACTTATTGGCCCACCCCTAATGGAGATGTCAATACAGTCAATGCCTTTGACTCTAAGTAAGGAAGCATCGCAATTGTGATACTCGTGAAAATGCTTCGGTAGTGTTTTTAAGGAAGAAGTGTCAGTTTGACCAGATGCTGCTGTTATACCTAATACATGTTCACGAACGCGTGTCTTAAATTGGCGGGTGGTCAGTCCAATATAGATTTTGGGACACGGGCACGTAGCATGGTAAATAACTGCTTTGGTATTACATGTTATAAACTTTTTAATCTGGTAGTTTTTGAGTCCTGATGAGTCTGTAAATGAATTGCTATTCTCAATATTGGGGCACGCGACACACCTACCACATGGTACACATCCCTGTCTAGAGATTATTCTCTCAGCGTTGATGAGAGTTTGTTGTGAGTTGGCTCGATGATGACTATGAATCAAAATATCGTATAAATTCCTTGCCCGTCGAAAAGTAACTTTGGGACGAGACGGAAGGATTTTATTCAAAATTGGATCGGCCTGCAGGATGGGCCAAGCTTCGTGTAGGCATCTAATCATAGATCTTGATTGGACATGAAAATTAGTAATGAACCGGATAGTGTCTGAGTTAGATTTTGCAGTATGTTTATACAACGTGGATGCCCGAGTAGAGTATTTAGCCCGATGGTAGGCACGTTTTATCACCCTGTTGCTGTAGCCTCTTTCTCTGAAGCGTAGTTTCATGTCAATAGCTTGTTTCTCAAAATCAACTTCGGTTGAGCACACTCTTCTCAGCCGTACAAATTGGCCAATAGGAATGGCATGAATCATATGCCTAGGATGAGCGGAAGATGCATGTAAAAGTGCATTCGTGGAGGTAGGTTTTCTATATAAATCAGTCTGAATATGATTAGTGCTATCTTTCTTCAGGGTGACCTCTAAAAACTCAATTTGAGTAATGGACCACTGATATGTGATTTTGATGTTATAGTCATTATTATTTAAGCGGGACATGAATCTTGTTCCCAGCCCTTACATTGAAATCTAAGTTGTGACACATAGTGTATGGTATAATGCCATATAACTATATAAACTGTGATCCTATGAGTGTCTTCCATTAGTATCTAATGCGAGTCCCAGTTGCATTATCACCTATCTCTATGTGGATCACTTGTACGCGTGCGTGCCTCTCTGCACGCGGCGTCCTCCGGATTACTGTGTCTATAGGGGCGGGTTTCGTCGGATCACATGATGTGATCTGACGTCACCGGCTCTTGACGCGGTGTCCGGCTGGCGTCGCGGGTTGCCGCGGCAACGCACGCGTCACATAAGTGATGCCGGATCGTGATTGGTGCATGCCCCCTTTATTAGAACCGGCCTGGCAGCATAGCTCCACCCCCCCTGACGAAGGCGGTAGCCGAAACGGCCGTCGGGTAGGCGGATCTTCCGGCCAGGTCACATCCTATCCTGCTGTATATGTGGTAAGGTTCATCACCGCTTATCATCTAATGTTATGCCCGAATCTCTTACGGGTCTAATTGCCTTTTGGGGCTCATTACCTTCACTTAGTGGTGAACCTCTGCCTTCCTCCACAGCGGATTGTATGTGTGGGCAGATATATCCCCACGTGATCTATGCCTTTTTTGACTACATCGATGTCCACAATACAGCCCTATAGTGCAGCATTATATCCATGACATATGTGATTATGTATATTATGCAATGTTTTATGACAGCATTGATAATTTTGACATGGGTATATATTGCAGTACCATATTAATAACATATGTGGCCATGCATGAATTTATACTTATAATTATGCACTTATTATCATTGTGACATTCTGATGTTTGTTCAAGTCTGGCATTTACCAAATCCTGTGAATATTCTCCTTGCCGGTTGCTCCTTTCTTGGTGTTTTAATGGTATTTTTATCTGTGTGTCTGTTCACCTCCTGCACTGATCAATAAAAAATCTTTTTTCACCTTATGGACGCATTATGGAAATGTCGGAGGCTGCAGCGATGATACGATAACGACGCTTTTGCGCTCGTTCATCGTATCAAAAAGGATTTACACGTTGCGATATCGACTGCGACGCCGGATGTGCGTCACTTTCGATTTGACCCCATCGACATCGCACGTGCAATGTCGCAACGTGCAAAGCCGCCCTTAGAGTCTCCCTTCAACCTTAAAAACTATGAAACTATGTATCAGGATGTGGTTGACTGTATCTGCATCCGGTATCTGCGTCCGGTATCTGCGCCCGATATCTGCGCCCGGTATCTGCGTCCGGTATCTGCGTCCGGTATCTGCGCCCGGTATCTGCGCCCGGTATCTGCGCCCGGTATCTGCGCCCGGTATCTGCGCCCGGTATCTGCGCCCGGTATCTGCGCACGTTCCAAGGTCACACGTTCTCAGCCGTCAGGTGCTCTCCTGCCATTGGCTATCCCGCATAGACCATGGACGCATTCATCCATGGCCTTCATTACTGACCTGCCGTTGTCTGCAGGAAAAACGGCGGTTGTGGAGATTTTAAAGTATTTGAATAAATATATTTTTTTTTCTTTAACCCCTTCACGACCTTTGACGGATCTATCCGTCATGGATCGTGTGCCGGTAAACCCCGTCCCCTGGTGCGGGCAGGGTGCGGCGATCGGCGCACATATCAGCTGTTTTCAATAGCTGACATGTGTGCCTGCATGTTACCAGTGGAATCGCATTCCACCCGTTACATTAACCCCTTACATCTCGCTGCCAAAGTCTGGCAGCGAGATGTATATGCGCGCAGTGAAGATTTTCACTTACCGCCACCCCCACCGGAAGTCACGTGAGTGATCACGTGACTTTCGGTGGTTGCCATGGTTGCACAGGGTCATGTGATGATGACGTTTCACTTTCGTTTTCACCCGGCCCGGAGCCAAATAAAACAGAAAGTGACTGAATCTGCTGTTTACAGCTCTGTAGCTGTGATCAGCAGATAGGGCAGAGCGATCGGATTGCTGATCGCTATAGCCCCCTAGGTGGACTAGTAAAATAAATTTTTTAAAACTTTTTTTTTTACTTTTTTTTTAAGAAAAAAAAAACTAAAAGTTCAAATCACCCCCCTTTCACCCCATTGAAAATTAATTAAAGGGTTAAAAAAAAAATAATATACACATATTTGGTATCGCCGCGTTCAGAAATGCCCGATCTATCAAAATATAAAATCAATTAACCTGATTGGTAAACGGCGTAGTGGCAAAAAAATTACAAACGCCAAAATTAAGTTTTTTTGGTCACCGCAAGTTTTACGCAAAATGCAATAATAGGCGATCAAAACGTAGCATCTGCGCAAAAATGGTAACATTAGAAAAGTCCGCCCAAGACGCAAAAAATAAGCCGTCACTGAGCCATAGATCCCAAAAAATGAGAACGCTACGGGTTTTGGAAAATGGCCACTTTTATTGGACAAGCTTGTGAAATTTTTTAACCCCTTAGATACAAGTAAACCTATACATGTTTGGTGTCTACAAACTCGCACCGACCTCAGGCATCATACCCACACATCAGTTTTACCATATAGTGAACACCGTGAATAAAACATCCCAAAAACTATTGTGCCATCACACTTTTTTTGCAGTTTTCCCACACTTGGAATTTTTTTGCTGTTTTCCAGTACAATATATGGTAAAACTTATGGTTTCATTTAAAAGTACAACTTGTCCCACAAAAAACAAGCCCCATTTGGCAAGATTGACGGAAAAATAAAAAAGTTACGGCTCTCGGAAGAAGGGGAGCAAAAAACAAAAACGGAAAATGCTCTGGGGCTGAAGGGGTTAAAAAAGCGTGCGCAAACCCCCCCCCCCCCCCAATTTTGATACCTATTCAAGATAAATCCGACAGCTGGGGACTGGTGTCACGCGGTGTTTGGCTCTCAACTCGCTGTGTCATGGCGGCATCAGTCGCTGTTCAGACTCTGACACTCCTCGCTGTGCCTTCTCTGGGGCTTCTGAGTTGCACAGACAGGCTCAGGCGTCGACCAGCTGTGTGCTCATTAGTGATCAGGCTAGCAGGAGTTAATTTCTTCTATCCCGCGGGTTACCTCTAGGGTCACATGTTATGGGAGACCTATCACAGCTACTCCCTGCCTTTTCAAGATGAAGGAATTCGTCTTCCGATGCCGACTATAGCATTTGCAACCCGGTCCGCCTGCTGCTGTGTACCTGTTACTGGTGTTTTTCTGCATGCTGCTTGGTGTGCTGTGGAAATCCTCTTGCTGTCTAGTTGTTACCTCCCTGCTCTTTATTTCCTCCTTATCACATATTGTCTTAAATCTCTGTGTGTGCTACCTGTGTTATCGAGCTTTGGTTTCCCTGTTTGTCCTTATCTGTGGGTTCACCACTCTGGTCCTAGTCTTCCCCTGAAGTGAAGGAGAAGGGTATTAGATCAGGGCTGGCCAGGAGCAGGGTAAGGAAGGCGGCTCAGACGTCATCACCATTAGACGTATCTCTGGGACTAGGGATAGTCTGAGGATCATGTGACAATATAGTCAGGCTATCCTCTTCATTCCCGCATGGACCCGGTTGCTGTACTAGTGAGATGTTTGCAGACTTTGTCTCTTCACGTGGCTGAATTAAGGGAGTCAGTACAGCAGCGAGCTCAGCCCGTCACCCCGGAACAATCGGCCCGGGTCCCTGGACCATCTGAACCCACACTGCCTCTTCCTGAGAGATTCTCCAGGGAGCACAGCCGGTTTGTGGACTTTAGGGAGGCATGTAGGTGGTATTTGTGGTTACGTCCCCACTCCTCTGGGGATGAGGAACAGCGGGTGGGAATTATTGTCTCACTTGTGAGTGGGGTCCACAATCACGGGCCTTTTCTTGCCCTCTGACTCCCGTTTCTCTTACACTGGATGCATTGTTTTCAGCTCTCGGTCTCATCTATGAGGATCTGGATAGAACATCTTTAGCCGAATCTGAGATCCGTTCACTGCAGCGGGGGAATCGGCCGGCAGAGGATTACTGCCCTGAACTCCAGCGCTGGTCCGTGGACACACCGTGGACCGACCCTGAGCGTAAAAGCCATTTTTCAGGGTGTGTCCAAGAAGCTGAAAGATGCGTTGGTCATGTATGAGACTCCTCCATCTCTGGAGTGTGAGATGTCACTGGTAATCCGGAGTGATCGCCGCTTCAGGCAAAGGTCTCATATTACCAAGACTCTCCGGGAGGGGGCATCTGAGTAGCTCTAAAAGATACAGAACGGACAGTTTGGCTATGGTCACACTGGGTCGTCTTCGTCCCCTGTGGCTGCAGGTTTCTTCTTTGCCAAAAAGAAGGATGGTGGACTGCGTCTGTGTCTGGATTTCCATGAGCTTAACCAGGTTACGGTTCGTGACCCATATCCAATGCCACGCATTCTGGCCCTATTTATCCAGATTTCCCTGACAAATGGTTTCCAAAACTAGATCTCGGGGGGGGGGGGGGGGGGGGGGGGGTCTATAATCTTATTCGAGTCAACAGAGAGTTGAGTGGAAGATGGCTTTTACCATGCCGGAGGGTCATTTCGAAAATCTGGTGATGCCATTTGGCCTGACAAACGCGCCTGCGGTTTTTTCGGCACTTTGTGATTGATGTATTTGCTAGTTGCTCACCTGTTGGGGAAATTTGTTATCATTTCCTTGGATGCCATTTTCATTTATTCACAGGATTTGGGTCACATTTGAAAAATATGTTGAACAGGTTAAACAGATTCTCAGAGAGAACAAGTTGTACGTAAAACTAGAGAGGTGTGTATTCACCATTCAGGAACTTCCATTTTTGGGTTACATAATTTCCGCTTCTGGTTTTAGGATGGATCCCTCTAGGTTACAGCTTATATTAAAATGGGACCATCCTGAGAACCTTAAGGTTCTGCAGCGGTTTCTTGGGGTTTGCAAATTATTCTAGGAAGTTTCTTTAAAATTTCTCTGTCATAGCAAAACCACTGACTGACATGACAAAAAAGGTACAGACTTTTTATAACTGGTCTCAGGGTGTTTTATACTCGTTTGTCTAAAAAATGTTTTGGCATCAGCATCCATTTTAATATAACCTGATGTGTCTGTACCCTTCATGCTGGAAGCTGACGCATCAGAGGTGGGGGTGGGAGCTGTAATGTCACAAGGTCCATCTGTTGCTAAACTGCTTTCGTGTGCCTTCTTTTCCAAGACGTTATCTCTGGCCAAGCATAATTATGACATTGGTAATGGGGAACTACTCGCTATCAAATTAGCGTTTGAGGAGTGGTGACACTTTTTGGAGGGAGTTAATCATGCGATTACGAATTATAGACCATAAAAATCTCCTTTACCTTGAGTCGGCAAAATGCCTTACACCGCGACAAGCTCAGTGGTCTTTATATTTTAATAGGTTTAACTTTTTCGTAACTTATCGTCCAGGGTCTAAAAACACTAAAGGGTACTTTGCACACTACGACATGGCAGCTGCGATGTCGGTGGGGTCAAATCGAAAGTGACGCACATCCGGCGTCATTGTCGACATCGGAGTGTGTAAATCGTTTTTGATACGATTAATGAGCACAAAAGCATTGAAATCGTATCATCGGTGCAGTGTCCGACATTTTCATAAGTTCGCTGCAGCAACGGTACGATGTTGTTCCTCGTTCCTGCGGCAGCGCACATCGTTGTGTGAGAAGCCGCAGGAGCGAGGAACATCTCCTTACCTGCGTCCCGCGGCTCACGCCGGCTATGCGGAAGGACGGAGGTGGGCAGGATGTTTACGTCCCGCTCATCTCCGCCCCTCCATTTCTATTGGCCGCCTGCCATGTGACGTCACTGTGACGCTGCACGACCCGTCCCCTTAGGAAGGGGGCGGTTTGCCAGCCAGAGCGACATCACAGGGCAGGTAAGTGCGTGTGAAGCTGCTGTAGCGATAATGTTCGCTACAGCAGCAATCACAAGATATTGCTGCTGCGACGGGGGCGGGGACTATCGCGCTCGGCATCACATGCATCGGCTTGCGATGTCGTAGTGTGCAAAGTACCCTTAAGAGTGTGGCTGACTGTAGACGTGTGTCTGGTCCGGACCTGTGTGTGGGAAAATTTCAGTGGGAGCAGTGAAGTAGAGGCTCCCCTGGCTGCATGGGCTCCTCCAAACCAATGAGTGATGGTTCACCCCCAGATCACTCCCCCCACCCGACAATGGGGTACTGCCCCGAGAGAGGGTCTCCAGGGAGAAGGGTCTAACCAGTCTATCTCGGAGGTGTCTGCAAACCTGTCTGGAGACCAATATGGGCTCCAGCTGAACCTGCCAACCCGCAACATTAGGAGTCAGCGACTGGTGCTGCTGCACAGCTAATGTGAGGTCTGCATCCTCCAGGGACCAAGGACAGAACCAGCAGCCACTGAGCTGAGGCAACGACAGGAGCTATGAGGGAAAAATCATTATTACTGTACACGTCACCGGCAGCAACAGGAGCCATGAGGGGAAACAAAAATCATTATTACTGTACACATCAGCAGCAACAGGAGCCATGATGGGAAAAATCATTATTACTGTACACGTCACCAGCAGCAAGAGGAGCCATGAGGGGAAACAAAACTCATTATTACTGTACACGTCACCGGCACCAACAGGAGCCATGAGGGGGAAAAATCATTATTACTGTATATGTCACCGGCAGCAAGAGGAGCCATGAGGGGAAACAAAAATCATTATTACTGTACACATCAGCAGCAACAGGAGCCATGATGGGAAAAATCATTATTACTGTACACGTCACCGGCAGCAAGAGGAGCCATGAGGGGAAACAAAACTCATTATTACTGTACACGTCACCGGCACCAACAGGAGCCATGAGGGGGAAAAATCATTATTACTGTATATGTCACCGGCAGCAAGAGGAGCCATGAGGGGAAACAAAAATCATTATTACTGTACACATCAGCAGCAACAGGAGCCATGATGGGAAAAATCATTATTACTGTACACGTCACCAGCAGCAAGAGGAGCCATGAGGGGAAACAAAACTCATTATTACTGTACACGTCACCGGCACCAACAGGAGCCATGAGGGGGAAAAATCATTATTACTGTACACGTCACCGGCAGCAAGAGGAGCCATGAGGGGGAAAAATCATTATTACTGTACACGTCACCGGCAGCAAGAGGAGCCATGAGGGGAAACAAAATTCATTATTACTGTATACGTCACCAGCAGCAACAGGAGCCATGAGGGGGAAAAATCATTATTACTGTACACGTCACCGGCAGCAAGAGGAGCCATGAGGGGAAACAAAATTCATTATTACTGTACACTTCACCGGCAGCAACAGGAGCCATGAGGGGGAAAAATCATTATTACTGTACACGTCACCGGCAGCAACAGGAGCCATGAGAGGAAACAAAATTCATTATTACTGTACACTTCACCGGCACCAACAGGAGCCATGAGGGGAACAAAACTCATTATTACTGTACACTTCACCGGCAGCAACAGGAGCCATGAGGGGGAAAAATCATTATTACTGTATACGTCACCGGCAGCAACAGGAGCCATGAGAGGAAACAAAATTCATTATTACTGTATACGTCACCGGCAGCAACAGGAGCCATGAGGGGAACAAAACTCATTATTACTGTACACGTCACCGGCACCAACAGGAGCCATGAGGGGGAAAAATCATTATTACTGTATACGTCACCGGCAGCAAGAGGAGCCATGAGGGGAAACAAAATTCATTATTACTGTATACGTCACCAGCAGCAACAGGAGCCATGAGGGGGAAAAATCATTATTACTGTATATGTCACCGGCAGCAACAGGAGACATGAGGGGAACAAAAATCATTATTACTGTACACGTCACCGGCAGCAACAGGAGCCAGGTGTTGTATTTTAGACGATTCTGGTTGGCACAGGAGGTGCAACTATTCTACAAGACACAAGCTTGTGTTGGTCACGCCAGTCCTGTGACCGTGGTCCATATTGACTTAATATACCTAAAACTTTGTAACGGAGTCCATGTACCGCTTGTACATTGTCAGTAATTTACTTGTAAAGCAGGTGACTTTCACTCGTTTCATTAAAACCTGTTGATTAGGCCGTTATTCACTAAAAATAATAAGAGAAACCAAGGAAAAAATTGTGAAAACATCCCCTGCTGTAACTAAATAAAAGCATAGTGCAAATAAACATAGGGGACGTAGTAAACACGTTTGCTGGGAGAGCTTTATGCTTTTTTTGATCAAAAACAGTGTTTACTAAGTCCCCTATGTTTATATGCACTATGCTTTTATTTAGTTACAGCAGGGGATGTTTTCACTATTTTTTCTTTGGTTTCTCTTTGTCTCATGGCCAGTGTGAACATGGTCTCACAAGCTCCATGTATATCATCTCATACTCCAGCTCACAAGCTCCATGTATACCATCTCATACTCCGGCTCACAAGCTCCATGTATACCATCTCATACTCCAGCTCACAAGCTCCATGTATACCATCTCATACTCCAGCTCACAAGCTCCATGTATACCATCTCATACTCCAGCTCACAAGCTCCATGTATATCATCTCATACTCCAGCTCACAAGCTCCATGTATATCATCTCATACTCCAGCTCACAAGCTCCATGTATACCATCTCATACTCCAGCTCACAAGCTCCATGTATACCATCTCATACTCCAGCTCACAAGCTCCATGTATACCATCTCATACTCCAGCTCACAAGCTCCATGTATACCATCTCATACTCCAGCTCACAAGCTCCATGTATATCATCTCATACTCCAGCTCACAAGCTCCATGTATACCATCTCATACTCCAGCTCACAAGCTCCATGTATACCATCTCATACTCCAGCTCACAAGCTCCATGTATACCATCTCATACTCCAGCTCACAAGCTCCATGTATATCATCTCATACTCCAGCTCACAAGCTCCATGTATACCATCTCATACTCCAGCTCACAAGCTCCATGTATATCATCTCATACTCCAGCTCACAAGCTCCATGTATACCATCTCATACTCCAGCTCACAAGCTCCATGTATACCATCTCATACTCCAGCTCACAAGCTCCATGTATACCATCTCATACTCCAGCTCACAAGCTCCATGTATACCATCTCATACTCCAGCTCACAAGCTCCATGTATACCATCTCATACTCCAGCTCACAAGCTCCATGTATACCATCTCATACTCCAGCTCACAAGCTCCATGTATACCATCTCATACTCCAGCTCACAAGCTCCATGTATACCATCTCATACTCCAGCTCACAAGCTCCATGTATACCATCTCATACTCCAGCTCACAAGCTCCATGTATACCATCTCATACTCCAGCTCACAAGCTCCATGTATACCATCTCATACTCCAGCTCACAAGCTCCATGTATACCATCTCATACTCCAGCTCACAAGCTCCATGTATACCATCTCATACTCCGGCTCACAAGCTCCATGTATACCATCTCATACTCCGGCTCACAAGCTCCATGTATACCATCTCATACTCCGGCTCACAAGCTCCATGTATACCATCTCATACTCCGGCTCACAAGCTCCATGTATACCATCTCATACTCCGGCTCACAAGCTCCATGTATACCATCTCATACTCCGGCTCACAAGCTCCATGTATACCATCTCATACTCCAGCTCACAAGCTCCATGTATACCATCTCATACTCCAGCTCACAAGCTCCATGTATATCATCTCATACTCCGGCTCACAAGCTCCATGTATACCATCTCATACTCCGGCTCACAAGCTCCATGTATACCATCTCATACTCCAGCTCACAAGCTCCATGTATACCATCTCATACTCCAGCTCACAAGCTCCATGTATACCATCTCATACTCCAGCTCACAAGCTCCATGTATACCATCTCATACTCCAGCTCACAAGCTCCATGTATACCATCTCATACTCCAGCTCACAAGCTCCATGTATACCATCTCATACTCCAGCTCACAAGCTCCATGTATACCATCTCATACTCCAGCTCACAAGCTCCATGTATACCATCTCATACTCCGGCTCACAAGCTCCATGTATACCATCTCATACTCCAGCTCACAAGCTCCATGTATATCATCTCATACTCCAGCTCACAAGCTCCATGTATACCATCTCATACTCCAGCTCACAAGCTCCATGTATACCATCTCATACTCCAGCTCACAAGCTCCATGTATACCATCTCATACTCCAGCTCACAAGCTCCATGTATATCATCTCATACTCCAGCTCACAAGCTCCATGTATACCATCTCATACTCCAGCTCACAAGCTCCATGTATACCATCTCATACTCCAGCTCACAAGCTCCATGTATACCATCTCATACTCCGGCTCACAAGCTCCATGTATACCATCTCATACTCCAGCTCACAAGCTCCATGTATACCATCTCATACTCCAGCTCACAAGCTCCATGTATACCATCTCATACTCCAGCTCACAAGCTCCATGTATACCATCTCATACTCCAGCTCACAAGCTCCATGTATACCATCTCATACTCCAGCTCACAAGCTCCATGTATACCATCTCATACTCCAGCTCACAAGCTCCATGTATACCATCTCATACTCCAGCTCACAAGCTCCATGTATACCATCTCATACTCCAGCTCACAAGCTCCATGTATACCATCTCATACTCCAGCTCACAAGCTCCATGTATACCATCTCATACTCCGGCTCACAAGCTCCATGTATACCATCTCATACTCCAGCTCACAAGCTCCATGTATACCATCTCATACTCCAGCTCACAAGCTCCATGTATACCATCTCATACTCCAGCTCACAAGCTCCATGTATACCATCTCATACTCCAGCTCACAAGCTCCATGTATACCATCTCATACTCCAGCTCACAAGCTCCATGTATACCATCTCATACTCCGGCTCACAAGCTCCATGTATACCATCTCATACTCCAGCTCACAAGCTCCATGTATATCATCTCATACTCCAGCTCACAAGCTCCATGTATACCATCTCATACTCCAGCTCACAAGCTCCATGTATACCATCTCATACTCCAGCTCACAAGCTCCATGTATACCATCTCATACTCCAGCTCACAAGCTCCATGTATACCATCTCATACTCCAGCTCACAAGCTCCATGTATACCATCTCATACTCCGGCTCACAAGCTCCATGTATACCATCTCATACTCCAGCTCACAAGCTCCATGTATACCATCTCATACTCCAGCTCACAAGCTCCATGTATATCATCTCATACTCCAGCTCACAAGCTCCATGTATACCATCTCATACTCCAGCTCACAAGCTCCATGTATACCATCTCATACTCCAGCTCACAAGCTCCATGTATACCATCTCATACTCCAGCTCACAAGCTCCATGTATATCATCTCATACTCCAGCTCACAAGCTCCATGTATATCATCTCATACTCCAGCTCACAAGCTCCATGTATACCATCTCATACTCCAGCTCACAAGCTCCATGTATACCATCTCATACTCCAGCTCACAAGCTCCATGTATACCATCTCATACTCCAGCTCACAAGCTCCATGTATACCATCTCATACTCCAGCTCACAAGCTCCATGTATATCATCTCATACTCCAGCTCACAAGCTCCATGTGTACCATCTCATACTCCAGCTCACAAGCTCCATGTATATCATCTCATACTCCAGCTCACAAGCTCCATGTATACCATCTCATACTCCAGCTCACAAGCTCCATGTATACCATCTCATACTCCAGCTCACAAGCTCCATGTATACCATCTCATACTCCAGCTCACAAGCTCCATGTATACCATCTCATACTCCAGCTCACAAGCTCCATGTATATCATCTCATACTCCAGCTCACAAGCTCCATGTATACCATCTCATACTCCAGCTCACAAGCTCCATGTATACCATCTCATACTCCAGCTCACAAGCTCCATGTATACCATCTCATACTCCAGCTCACAAGCTCCATGTATACCATCTCATACTCCGGCTCACAAGCTCCATGTATACCATCTCATACTCCAGCTCACAAGCTCCATGTATACCATCTCATACTCCGGCTCACAAGCTCCATGTATACCATCTCATACTCCAGCTCACAAGCTCCATGTATACCATCTCATACTCCAGCTCACAAGCTCCATGTATATCATCTCATACTCCAGCTCACAAGCTCCATGTATACCATCTCATACTCCAGCTCACAAGCTCCATGTATATCATCTCATACTCCAGCTCACAAGCTCCATGTATATCATCTCATACTCCAGCTCACAAGCTCCATGTATACCATCTCATACTCCAGCTCACAAGCTCCATGTATACCATCTCATACTCCAGCTCACAAGCTCCATGTATACCATCTCATACTCCAGCTCACAAGCTCCATGTATACCATCTCATACTCCGGCTCACAAGCTCCATGTATATCATCTCATACTCCAGCTCACAAGCTCCATGTATACCATCTCATACTCCGGCTCACAAGCTCCATGTATACCATCTCATACTCCAGCTCACAAGCTCCATGTATACCATCTCATACTCCGGCTCACAAGCTCCATGTATACCATCTCATACTCCAGCTCACAAGCTCCATGTGTACCATCTCATACTCCGGCTCACAAGCTCCATGTATACCATCTCATACTCCAGCTCACAAGCTCCATGTATACCATCTCATACTCCAGCTCACAAGCTCCATGTATACCATCTCATACTCCAGCTCACAAGCTCCATGTATACCATCTCATACTCCAGCTCACAAGCTCCATGTATACCATCTCATACTCCAGCTCACAAGCTCCATGTATACCATCTCATACTCCAGCTCACAAGCTCCATGTATACCATCTTATACTCCGGCTCACAAGCTCCATGTATACCATCTCATACTCCAGCTCACAAGCTCCATGTATACCATCTCATACTCCAGCTCACAAGCTCCATGTATATCATCTCATACTCCAGCTCACAAGCTCCATGTATACCATCTCATACTCCAGCTCACAAGCTCCATGTATACCATCTCATACTCCAGCTCACAAGCTCCATGTATACCATCTCATACTCCAGCTCACAAGCTCCATGTATACCATCTCATACTCCAGCTCACAAGCTCCATGTATACCATCTCATACTCCAGCTCACAAGCTCCATGTATACCATCTCATACTCCAGCTCACAAGCTCCATGTATACCATCTCATACTCCAGCTCACAAGCTCCATGTATACCATCTCATACTCCAGCTCACAAGCTCCATGTATACCATCTCATACTCCAGCTCACAAGCTCCATGTATACCATCTCATACTCCAGCTCACAAGCTCCATGTATACCATCTCATACTCCGGCTCACAAGCTCCATGTATACCATCTCATACTCCGGCTCACAAGCTCCATGTATACCATCTCATACTCCGGCTCACAAGCTCCATGTATACCATCTCATACTCCGGCTCACAAGCTCCATGTATACCATCTCATACTCCGGCTCACAAGCTCCATGTATACCATCTCATACTCCGGCTCACAAGCTCCATGTATACCATCTCATACTCCGGCTCACTTTTTTGTTTTTATGTAAAATAATAAACTATGGAAAATAACAAACGAAAACACCGATTCCTAACATTCGATGGCATCGCAACTGCTGGTACTGTAACATTTTCTTCCTTAGCACTAGTAATAGATTGTCGGGTCCCGTAGCCATGCTTCTTTGCGACTACGTGCTACTGATGCCGACACATACCCTATGTGCTGCGGCCCATGGACATGAAAGGTGGCCTTCCTCAGGTACTCTTTTGCCTTCCAGGTTCGGGCAAGCTTCTCCTGTTGTTGTTGTCGCTCTTGCGTGGTCGTTACTGGCATCATCGGTCGTTGGTGTGGTTGTCATTCCCAGTAGACGGCATCAGCGTCCGGCTTCAGCTCCCTATCTGGCTCTGGCTTTACGTGGACTCTGGCGGCCCCAACAGCCGTCGGGATGCCGCGCAGTAAAGGAACAGGTAGACATCTTGCCGGGGTTGAAGGGTCCGGGTGCTCCGCCTCTGAGGACGGGCACGGTGATGCGGCTGGGTCTGGTCTGGCCGGTGTCAGTGACCGCTGCTGTGGCTGGAATGAGGGCCTTGCCCTGGATCTCTGCAGCCGGAGATTCTGATAAATAGACTGAAGGTTCCGCTGTCAGGGTTGGTGGGGGCAGCTCGGCGTCCGCCGAGGACGGGGTAGTCGGTAGTGGAGCGCTCACCGCGAGCGGGGACGGTCCGGATCCCTCAGCCTCTCTGGCTGGATTTGTGCAATCAGCAGGGACTGGGTAACCGCTTGCCCTCTCTTCACGTGGGATTTCAATCTCATGGGCTCACACCGCCACCGCCGGACTCCTCATCTCTTCCCTCCAGTGGTTCAGAATGAAGAGGAACTGCGTCCGCATGCTCCGGCACAGCTGCTCTGTTTCCTCCTCTATCCATGGCGCTGTCCCAGGGACAGCACGTTCTGGGGACCAGTCACGCTCCGCCATCTTGCCACTGCTTCTTCCAGGAACGTTGTGACAGAGTCCTGGCGTCCCTGCTCCACTTCCGCTAGTAACACATTCTGGCCCGTCCCCTCGGTCTTTTCGAAGCACTCGCTCGCTGACCGTTGCCCTCTGGGAACTTCAGGTTCCAGCCTCTTCAGGAAGACGATGGGCAGGGCTTAGGCTTTGCGCACTTTCTCGGAGAAGACGGTATTTTGGCGCAAAAAAATGGCGGACTTGGTGGGAAACAGAATTTTGACTCGCGGTTTTCGGCTTTCAAGGCGCACGTCACCCAGGTAAGTGGGTCCTGCTCGTATCCTGTTCGTGATGCCAGAAATCGAGGGTGTGCCGCCCCCGTGCCAGCAGCAGGGCTGCTGCTCGGATCCGGATCCGCGGTGGCTCGAGGGGTCTCCGGACCCAGGGGTCACGTGGCCACTCGATGAAGGGGGAGACTATATACAAGGGGGGAATTTGGAGTTTGTGACGCCACCCACGGTGCTTGGTAAGTTAGGGGGTACTACCGCTGCTGTTGGGGACACCCGGTGGCGGTGGTATGGCAGCAAGGATGTTTTAACCCCTTCGTGGGTAGGGGGTTTTTTGCCCCGGGAGCCCGGTGATTGAGAAGTGGGGGTACCGTTGGGGTGGGAGAAGGGTTTTCCCAGTGTACTCACTCAGTCCATAAATAATCACAAAGACAGCTTGTAAACCAGAGTTCTGAGCACGGCTGCAGCTGGGAGGGAGTATGCTTGGGTCCGTGTCCTTGGTGTTGCAGTTAGTCTGTGACCCTTTTCCTTGGCACCAGCTCAAGGCCGCCGGATGCCCTCCTCGGCAGTCCGTGCCCCCTGACACTATCCCCTGCGACCGGGGTTCCAGCTCCTACCAGGCCCAGACCAATGTCTGCCACCTAGTACACAGGAGCCCTGCTCTGTGACCTCTCCTCTCGAGAGTCACTTCCTTCCCTTTCCACTGCTACTTCACGTCTCTCTCACTTTTTCACTTTCTCCTCACCAACCCCCCATGTGGGCGGCCATATTACCTTCAGGCCCCCCAATGGTGTGTCTGGTGGGTACAGTGCAAAGTGTTCCTAGGATTTTGATTGGCTAAGCTGTTAGCAACACCAAAGGACCAGGATCCATAACCAAGGAGGGTGGACACTGTGCAGAAGGGCAGATTGCACAATACCGTGAAGACCTGATAGGCCAGGGCGTCACAGTAGTCTTTGATATCTCAGCCAAATCCTTGCATTCGATGCTGAGGTCCATGTAGGCTTATAATCCAGGTTCGGTTATGGCTTGCCAATCGGATCCGCAGATCCTAGGATGTATCATGTAGTAAGAGTCTACCCGGGCAATGGGCAGTCCTCCTTATACCCCTGATCTCTCCATTCAGACCATTGGGGTAGTCATGATTGGTGGATAAAACTGGGCTTTTATTGGCTAGATTTCAAGCCGTATATAAAATATCCTTAGTAGTAATGGTCTCTGGCAGAGACGAGGGAGAGACAGCAAAGTTACATCACATCTAGCAATACACATAGTAATACAATGGGAGGTTCGCATAATAGAGTTGTCTGGGTGTCTGACCTTCACTGGCCAAGGCAATTACATGAGTCAACAAGAATTTTAACACTAGACTCCTAAGGGTACCTTCACACTTTAGCGATGCAGCAGCGATCCGACCAGCGATCTGACCTGGTCAGGATCGCTGCTGCATCGCTACATGGTCGCTGGTGAGCTGTCAAACAGGCAGATCTCACCAGCGACCAGCCCCCAGCCAGCAGCGACGTGCAAGCGACGCTGCGCTTGCACGGAGCCGCCGTCTGGAAGCTGCGGAGACTGGTAACTAAGGTAAACATCGGGTATGGTTACCCGATGTTTACATTATTTACCAGTGCACAGCTGTGTGTGCAGGGAGCAGGGAGCCGCGCACACTGAGCGCTGGCTCCTTGCTCTCCTAGCTACAGTACACATCGGGTTAATTAACCCGATGTGTAATGCAGCTACATGTGCAGGGAGCAGGGAGCCGCGCACACTGAGCGCTGGCTCCTTGCTCTCCTAGCTGCTGTACACATTGGGTTAATTAACCCGATGTGTACTGCAGCTACATGTGCAGAGAGCAGGAGCCGGCAGCACAGGCACCGTGAGAGCTGCGGAGGCTGGTAACTAAGGTAAATATCGGGTAACCACCTTGGTTACCCGATGTTTATCTTGGTTACAAGTTTACCTCAGCTGCCAGACGCCGGCTCCTGCTCCCTGCTCGCTTCATTTCGTCGCTCTCTCGCTGCCACACACAGCTATCTGTGCGTCACAGCGGGAGAGCGGCTTTGAAGAAAACGAACCAGGGCTGTGTGTAACGAGCAGCGATCTCGCAGCAGGGGCCAGATCCAGTGTCACACACAGCGAGATCGCTAATGAGGTCACTGCTGCGTCACAAAAAGCGTGACTCAGCAGCGATCTCGGCAGTGAGCTCGCTGTGTGTGAAGCACCCCTAAGAGTCTTGTAGAAACAATGAGGGGCTTATCCCCCATTTATAAACAAACTATCATCATGTCTGGCTGAATTTAAGAAACTTAACCCATGCTAGGCACTGACAGAGGCCATGTCGTCACACTGTACATGTCACCGGCAGCAACTGGAGCCATGAGGGAAAAATCATTATTACTGTACACGTCACCGGCAGGAACAGGATCCTTGAGGGGAATTAAACATCAATATTACTGTACACGTCACCGGCAGCAACCTGAGCCATGAGTGAAAAAAATCATTATTACTGTACACATCACCGGCAGCAACAGGAGCCATGAGTGAAAAAAATCATTATTACTGTACACATCACCGACAGCAACGGGAGCCATAAGGGAATAAATCATTATTACAGTACACGTCACCGGCAGCAACAGGAGCCATGAGGGAAAAAAAATCATTATTACTGTACACATCACCGGCAGCAACAGGAGCCATGAGGGAAAATAAAATCATTATTACTGTACACATCACCGACAGCAACGGGAGCCATAAGGGAATAAATCATTATTACAGTACACGTCACCGGCAGCAACAGGAGCCATGAGGGAAAAAAAAATCATTATTACTGTACACATCACTAGATGTGATCATGTTGTTGTTACCCCCTGTGTGCGCCAATCACGCACTGCAAGCGGCTCGCGCAGGGCTGAGCACCGAGAGTACCCAAGCACCGAATGTGACCGAGCGTATCCGAACACTGAGTGTAACTGAGTATCGCGGGCGGAGGGGACGCGCTCGCTACGCTCGGGTCCGGGGCTTCTGCTGCTGCTCGGTGGCTCGAGCGGTGGGCCGGACCCGGGGACTCGAGCAGCGCTCCTCGTCCACGAGTGAAAAGGGGGTGGTTTGTTTTGGGAGATAGTTCGTGACGCCACTCACGGGTCATGGTGATAAAGGGCACCACCGCTGCTGGTGACGGGGATCCCGGGAGCGATGGTGGGGAGCAGCTGGGATGTTGTCCCCTCCGTGGGTAGGGGTTGGTGATCCCGGGGCCCGGTGGTGTAATGGGGAGGCTGGATGGCTGGGATGCAGGGTTGCAGGGGCAGCGCGGTGCCGGATGGCACTGGTGTACTCACTCAGGCAGTCAATGACAGAGTCTCTGGTAAACCAAACGGCCGGATGGACAGGTCCCGCAGCCGGCTGCAGTGTTGTTGTTGTGCTCTCCCCGGACGGCTGATGGTGGCTGTCTTTCCCTGCACCTTGTTAGGATGTTCTGACTCCTGTGGTTGCCCACCGGTAGTCCGCTCCCCGGCGTATAGGTACCGAAGGAGCCCGTTTTGCCCGCAGGCGCTGGCCCTTGGATCTCTAACCTATGGCGGTGGCTGTATATCCTCACGGTGTGAACTGTTGCCTTCTGTCGGGTCTTGGTTGTTGGGAAACCCCTGGGGTTCCGGTCACACTCGGATTTGACCGTTGTCGGCAGCTCCAAGCCTAGTCGGGGTCCGATGGCCCTGCCTTGTTGTGCTTAGCTTCACTCCGCTCCCCGGTTCGGTACCGGCGGGCCACCGCCCGACCCCGGTCCTGCGGTTCTGCAGAGATCCACTAACTCCTGCAGATGGCCACCACCGTCTGCCCCTACCCAGACACTTGCAGTTTCTGACCTCTCACTTTCACCTCCAAACTCAATCTGTCACTTTTCCCGCCTCCAGGCCTGTGAACTCCTCGGTGGGTGGGGCCAACCGCCTGCCTCCGCCCCACCTGGTGTGGACATCAGAACCTGGAGGGAGGCAACAAGGGTTTTTGTCTGACTGGTGTGACTATCCAGGGGAGGGGGTGTGTGTGGTGTTATGTCTGTGACTACCTGGCTAGTCCAGGGCGTCACATTCCCCCTTGATGAAATGCAGACCATCCGCGGGCTGCCCGTCCATCACCGGTTTTATTTTTCTGAAAAAGATAAATAACAAACCAGTATGCATATTTCAAATCTTTCCTTACGGGAGGCATGTCACTTAAACATTGCAAACATATGTAAACATTTTTTAATAATAACGGACGGGTTCATGTTCTTCCGCTTCCCCACTCAAGCAACCTAAACCTTGATGCTGCCCCTAAGAAATGGGCAGCACCCCTCTTCCCCAGTCCGGAAGCAGGAACTCGGTTCCAGGTCAACTAAGCGGGAACGGGTACGGTATCTCGCACCCGGCTGTCACTTCAGTGGACCCCACGTCCAGGAGGACCCCTGATCCCCGGAGGATGGCCACCGGTCCTGGTGGTGGCCGGACCCCAGCCTGCTCTGCTGCAGGTCCTTCCTCCAATCTGCCTCTCCGGAGGCGGTAACGGAAAACTGCCCAACAACTTATTTGCAAGGCCACAAGTTCGTGGTTGGCCTGCAAGTTCTCAGCCTTGTCTCTTAAAGGGCTAACGGAAACACATAAAGTCCCTACGGGGACAACTTGTCAACGGCCGGTATAATCAACTTGTTGATAATCAGGTGACAAACTCGGATGATTGGTGTTCATTCATTCAACTGAAACAGGTGCTGAGGGTCCCAACGGGGACAACTGGTTTGCAACGGAGGACCGCTGCCACTATTTGAGGTCGCCGTCGTCGTACGCTTCCTCCGGATCTATCTTGGGACTGTACGGCGGAGGAGGCGACTGGGGCTGCTCGGGATCACTGCGGCTCACCCTTCTCTGGTCATCCAGGGCGAACCAGCCTCTCTCTCCCAGGTGGCAAATGTAGGTGACCAACTCACCCACACGTAGGTCACGCTCCGGATGTCCCAGGGGCAGCGTCGGGAAAACGCCTCGACCCCCAGGCTTGGCTCATAAATAAACCCCCATCCTTGCCGGGGGCAGAACTGCCGGACTTGGCCTTCGAAGGTCGGGCCCCGTGCTTCGGGAGGGGCTTTTCGGAGAGCGTCCTTTGCCTCGATAGTGCGTGCCAACGTAGCAGCCTTTTCCTTCTCCCGGGCCTCTATCTCCCGGCCCATCGGGTTCGGCTGCCGCTCCCAACATGGTGGCTCCTTTAGCGCGGGGGTCGGGCCCAGCAGGCACCCCCCGATGCGGGCCACGACCAGCACCATCTGGGTTGGGGAGCACCGCTGTGTCGCGGCCTGCATTGCTGCCCTGCAGCGGCAACCCTCCGCAGTCTCAGCCGAGGCCTGGAGCTTGGGGGCGGTCAGTGTCACCTTTCGGGCCTGAGGAAGGCCATCGTCCACCTCTGAGCTGGCCGGGCGGACTGCCGGGGCCTCTTCGGGTGCGGCCACCTCCGGGTCGGATGGCTCCCTTCGGGGAGCAGGCACCTTCCAAGGGAGCAGGGTCGGTGCTGGCCGGGCAAGCTGTTGTTCACGGGCAGCGCCTGCGGGTGGATCTTCGCGGGCGGGAATGATGTCATTTGTTGCCGGGTTCGGGAGCAACGGGCCGACCGGCGGGGTGGCAATGACCAATGCGGGCAGCGGGTGGACGCAGCAGGCTGAGCGAAGGCAGACCGGGCCCCTCAGCCGCAGCGACCCGTTCCTCCGGGACACAGGGGCGTGGGTCACTCACCCGCTCCTCCAACTCTGCTTTCGCCTCATGGGCCCGCACGGCCACCACCACTTCCACCATTCCAGCCTCCCATTCTTGTACGAGGAGCTGGAGCCGGGTCTGCAGCCTGCGGCTTAACTGCGCCACCCGGGCTTCCACCCACGCCGCTGTTCCGGGCGTGGGCCTGCTGTACGGAACGGACATCCTGCTTGCTCGGCCTCCAGGAACGGGAAGGTTTCAGGGTCCTGGCGTCCCCGCTTCTTATGCCCTCGGTTACATGAGGCAGGCCTTCACCCGCACCCCCCTTGGTTCTTTCTAGCAGTTCGTCTTTGGGGGCGGGGCTTCACTTTCGTGCCTTCCCTGCTCGGGGAAGACGCTCAAGTGGGAAATCTTCGCACCAAAGATGGCGGCACTTTTTCGGCCGGACGCCGCCGGCGGGGACTGCAAGGCGCACTTCTACCGGTAGGTAGATCGGTTCTATCCTGTTCGCAGATGCTAAGTTGTCGCGTGCAGAGGGGACGCGCTCGCCACGCTCGGGTCCGGGGCTTCTGCTGCTGCTCGGTGGCTCGAGCGGTGGGCCGGACCCGGGGACTCGAGCAGCGCTCCTCGCCCACGAGTGGAAAGGGGGTGGTTTGTTTTGGGAGAAAGTTCGTGACGCCACCCACGGGTCGTGGTGATAAAGGGCACCACTGCTGCTGGTGACGGGGATCCCGGGAGCGATGGTAGGGAGCAGCTAGGATGTTGTCCCCTCCGTGGGTAGGGGTTGGTGATCCCGGGGCCCGGTGGTGTAACGGGGAGGCTGGATGGCTGGGATGCAGGGTTGCAGGGGCAGCGCGGCGCGGTGCCGGATGGCACTGGTGTACTCACTCAGGCAGTCAATGACAGTCTCTAGTAAACCAAACGGCCGGATGGACAGGTCCCGCAGCCGGCTGCAGTGTTGTTGTTGTGCTCTCCCCGGACGGCTGATGGTGGCTGTCTTTCCCTACACCTTGTTAGAATGTTCTTGACTCCTGTGGTTGCCAACCGGTAGTCCGCTCCCCGGCGTATAGGTACCGAAGGAGCCCGTTTTGCCCGCAGGCGCTGGCCCTTGGATCTCTAGCCTATGGCGGTGGCTGTATATCCTCACGGTGTGAACTGTTGCCTTCTGTCGGGTCTTGGTTGTTGGGAAACCCCTGGGGTTCTGGTCACACTCGGATTTGACCGTTGTCGGCGGCTCCAAGCCTAGTCGGGGTCCGATGGCCCTGCCTTGTTGTGCTTAGCTTCACTCCGCTCCCCGGTTCGGTACCGGTGGGCCACCGCCCGACCCCGGTCCTACGGTTCTGCAGAGATCCACTAACTCCTGCAGACGGCCACCACCGTCTGCCAACCTTGCTGTTTGTGTCTGGGCCCCTACCCAGACACTTGCAGTTTCTGACCTCTCACTTTCACCTCCAAACTCAATCTGTCACTTTTCCCGCCTCCAGGACTGTGAACTCCTCGGTGGGTGGGGCCAACCGCCTGGCTCCGCCCCACCTGGTGTGGACATCAGACCCTGGAGGGAGGCAAAAAGGGTTTTTGTCTGACTGGTGTGACTGTCTAGTGGAGCGGGTGTGTGTGGTGCTATGTCTGTGACTACCTGGCTAGTCCAGGGCGTCAGTCACACTGAGCACCGAGCGTATCCGAGCGTACCAAAGCAAACAGCAAAACTGAGCACCGAGCCGAACTGAGCACCGGGCGTACTCGAGCACGAGCGTACCCGAGCACCGAGCGTACCCGAGCACGAGCGTGCACGAGCGTACCAAAGCAAACATCAAAACTGAGCACCGAGCCGAACTGAGCACCGAGTGTACCTGAGCACCGAGCGTACCCGAGCACCGTGCGTACTCGAGCACGAGCATACCCGAGCACCGAGGGTACCCGAACACGAGCGTACCCGAGCACGAGCGTACCAAAGCAAACAGCAAAACTGAGCACTGAGCATACCCGAGCACCGAGCATACCCAAGCGTACCCAAGCACCGAGTGTACCGGAGCACCGAGCGCAACTGAGCACAGCGTTACTCATGTGAGTTAAGTTCACATGTAGAGCTTCTGAAGCTCATACGACGATGACTGTTACTATGGATGATGATTACAGGCATTATTATTACAGATGAAGCTGATTTTTATTATGGATGATGATTACACATGAAGATGAGTGTTATTATGGATAATGATTACAGATGATGATGAGTGATATTATGGATGATTACAGATGATGATGATGAGTGATATTATGGATGATGATTACAGATGATGATGAGTGTTGTTATGGATGATGATTGCAGGCATTATTATGGATGATGATTACACATGATGATGAGTGTTATTATGGATGATGATTGCAGGCATTATTATGGATGATGATTACCGGAGATGATGAGTGTTATTATGGATGATGATTACAGATGATGATTAGTGTTATGGATGATTGCAGGCATTATTATGGATGATGATTATAGAAGATGATGAGTGTTATGGATGATGCTTGCAGGCATTATTATGGATGATTATTATAGATGATGATGAGTGTTGTTATGGATGATGATTACAGATGATTATGAGTGTTATTATGGATGATGATTACAGATGATAATGAGTGATATTATGGATGATGATTACAAATAATGATGAGTGCTACGCTTGATGATTGCAGGCATTATTGTGGATGATTATTACAGATGATGAGAGATATGAATGATGATTGCAGGCATTATTATGGATGATGATTACAGATGATGATTAGTGTTATGGATGATGATTGCAGGCATTATGGATGATGATTATAGAAGATGATGAGTGTTATTATGGATGATGATTGCAGGCATTATTATGGATGATTATTATAGATGATGATGATGAGTGTTGTTATGGATGATGATTACAGATGATGATGAGTGTTGTTATGGATGATGATTGCAGGCTTTATTATGGATGATTATTATAGAAGATTAGTGTTATTCTTGATGATGATTGCAGATGATGACAATGATGAGTGTTATGGATGATGATTGCAGGCATTATTATGGATGATTATTACAGATGATGATGATGAGTGTTATGGATGATAATTACAGACATTATTATGGATGATTACAGATGATGATGAGTGTTGTTATGGATGATGATTGCAGGCATTATTATTACAGATGAAGCTGATTTTTATTATGGATGATGATTACACATGAAGATGAGTGTTATTATGGATGATGATTACAGATGATGAGTGATATTATGGATGATGATTACAGATGATGATAATGAGTGATATTATGGATGATGATTACAGATGATGATGAGTGCTACGCATGATGATTGCAGGCATTATTATGGATGATGATTACACATGATGATGAGTTATTATGGATGATTGCAGGCATTATTATGGATGATGATTACCGGAGATGATGAGTGTTATTATGGATGATGATTACAGATGATGATTAGTGTGATGGATGATTGCAGGCATTATTATGGATGATGATTATAGAAGATGAGTGTTATGGATGATGATTGCAGGCATTATTATGGATGATTATTATAGATGATGATGAGTGTTGTTATGGATGATGATTACAGATGATAATGAGTGATATTATGGATGATGATTACAAATAATGATGAGTGCTACGCTTGATGATTGCAGGCATTATTGTGGATGATTATTACAGATGATGAGAGATATGAATGATGATTGCAGGCTTTATTATGGATGATGATTATAGAAGATGAGTGTTATTCTGGATGATGATTGCAGATGATGACAATGATGAGTGTTGTTATGGATGATGATTGCAGGCATTATTATGGATGATGATTACAGATGATGAGTGTTGTTATGGATGATGATTGCAGGCATTATTATGGATGATGATTACAGATGATGATGAGTGCAGGCATTATTATGGATGATTATTATAGAAGATGATGAGTGTTATGGATGATGATTACAGACATTATTATGGATGATTATTATAGATGATGATGAGTGTTGTTATGGATGATGATTACAGATGATGATGAGTGTTGTTATGGATGATGATTGCGGGCTTTATTATTAATGATGATTATAGAAGATGAGTGATATTCTGGATGATGATTGCAGATGATGACAATGATGAGTGTTGTTATGGATGATGATTACAGACATTATTATGGATGATGATTACAGATGATGATGATTGCAGGCATTATTATGGATGATGATGTGTGTTATTCTGGTTGCTCCTGCCCTGTATACCCTGTGCTGGGCACATGGACTCTCTGGCTCTCGTGTCTTGGCTTGTTTTCTTGTGCATGAATTGCTGTCATTCAGATGTGAGCTGATGATCACCTGGGGGTAAAGGGAACAGAAGCGACACCCCCATCCTCCGCCCCAGATTCTCAGCTGTTTGATGCCTGCACCGGGCCCTCGAGGGCCCCGCAGGGAATTTCTCCATTCTTAGCCGTCTTTTGCTGAACACAATTCTGAGCGTCCTTTAAAGACCAAACAACTGAGCAGAATTCGCTTTCATGTCCTCATCTACGTGTCTCAGCTTAATTACCGCTCCGCCGAGAACGGAGAAGGTCAAAGACGAAGCAAAGACTGAGAGCCCCGAAATATGCCGAAAAAGCCACCCCTCGTATCCCGGCATTCCGCCCCTCGTATCCCGGCATTCCGCCCCTCGTATCCCGGCATTCCGCCCCTCGTATCCCGGCATTCCGCCCCTCGTATCCCCGCATTCCGCCCCTCGTACCCCGGCATTCCGCCCCTCGTACCCCGGCATTCCGCCCCTCGTACCCCGGCATTCCGCCCCTCGTACCCCGGCATTCCGCCCCTCGTACCCCGGCATTCCGCCCCTCGTACCCAGGCATTCCGCCCCTCGTACCCAGGCATTCCGCCCCTCGTACCCAGGCATTCCGCCCCTCGTACCCAGGCATTCCGCCCCTCGTACCCAGGCATTCCGCCCCTCGTATCCCGGCATTCCGCCCCTCGTACCCAGGCATTCCGCCCCTCGTACCCAGGCATTCCGCCCCTCGTACCCAGGCATTCCGCCCCTCGTACCCAGGCATTCCGCCCCTCGTATCCCGGCATTCCGCCCCTCGTATCCCGGCATTCCGCCCCTCGTATCCAGGCATTCCGCCCCTCGTATCCAGGCATTCCGCCCCTCGTATCCCGGCATTCCGCCCCTCGTACCCAGGCATTCCGCCCCTCGTACCCAGGCATTCCGCCCCTCGTACCCAGGCATTCCGCCCCTCGTACCCAGGCATTCCGCCCCTCGTACCCAGGCATTCCGCCCCTCGTATCCCGGCATTCCGCCCCTCGTACCCAGGCATTCCGCCCCTCGTACCCAGGCATTCCGCCCCTCGTACCCAGGCATTCCGCCCCTCGTACCCAGGCATTCCGCCCCTCGTATCCAGGCATTCCGCCCCTCGTATCCCGGCATTCCGCCCCTCGTATCCCGGCATTCCGCCCCTCGTATCCAGGCATTCCGCCCCTCGTATCCCGGCATTCCGCCCCTCGTATCCCGGCATTCCGCCCCTCGTACCCAGGCATTCCGCCCCTCGTACCCAGGCATTCCGCCCCTCGTACCCAGGCATTCCGCCCCTCGTACCCAGGCATTCCGCCCCTCGTATCCCGGCATTCCGCCCCTCGTACCCAGGCATTCCGCCCCTCGTACCCAGGCATTCCGCCCCTCGTACCCAGGCATTCCGCCCCTCGTACCCAGGCATTCCGCCCCTCGTATCCCGGCATTCCGCCCCTCGTACCCAGGCATTCCGCCCCTCGTACCCAGGCATTCCGCCCCTCGTACCCAGGCATTCCGCCCCTCGTACCCAGGCATTCCGCCCCTCGTATCCCGGCATTCTGTCCCTCGTACCCAGGCATTCCGCCCCTCGTACCCCGGCATTCCGCCCCTCGTATCCCGGCATTCCGCCCCTCGTACCCAGGCATTCCGTCCCTCGTACCCAGGCATTCCGCCCCTCGTATCCCGGCATTCAGCCTATAACGTATTACTATGTCCCCATATATCCTTAGCTGCATCACTACTGGAGGGTCCACAGGAACACAGACCACCAGCCGGAGCATGGAGTGCATGTGGACCACTCATAGAAAAGACACACAATGTATCACTGCTCCCATCATCCCCGACCCCGGAGCTCACAATCTAATCTCCTATCACACAATGTATCACTGCTCCCATCATCCCCGACCCCGGAGCTCACAATCTAATCTCCTATCACACACTGTATCACTGCTCCCATCATCCCCGACCCAGGAGCTCACAATCTAATCCCCTATCACACAATGTATCACTGCTCCCATCATCCCGGACCCCGGAGCTCACAATCTAATCTCCTATCACACAATGTATCACTGCTCCCATCATCCCCGACCCCGGAGCTCACAATCTAATCTCTATCACACAATGTATCACTGCTCCCATCATCCCCGACCCCGGAGCTCACAATCTAATCTCCTATCACACAATGTATCACTGCTCTCATCATCCCGACCCCGGAGCTCACAATCTAATCTCTATCACACAATGTATCACTACTCCCATCATCCCCGACCCCGGAGCTCACAATCTAATCTCCTATCACACAATGTATCACTGCTCCCATCATCCCCGACCCCAGAGCTCACAATCTAATCTCCTATCACACAATGTATCACTGCTCCCATCATCCCCGACCCCAGAGCTCACAATCTAATCTCCTATCACACAATGTATCACTGCTCCCATCATCCCCGACCCCGGAGCTCACAATCTAATCTCCTATCACACAATGTATCACTGCTCCCATCATCCCCGACCCCAGAGCTCACAATCTAATCTCCTATCACACAATGTATCACTGCTCCCATCATCCCCGACCCCGGAGCTCACAATCTAATCTCCTATCACACAATGTATCACTGCTCCCATCATCCCCGACCCCGGAGCTCACAATCTAATCTATCACACAGTGTATCACTGCTCCCATCATCCCCGACCCCGGAGCTCACAATCTAATCTCCTATCACACAATGTATCACTGCTCCCATCATCCCCGACCCCGGAGCTCACAATCTAATCTATCACACAGTGTATCACTACTCCCATCATCCCCGACCCCGGAGCTCACAATCTAATCTCCTATCACACAATGTATCACTGCTCCCATCATCCCCGACCCCGGAGCTCACAATCTAATCTATCACACAATGTATCACTGCTCCCATCATCCCCGACCCCAGAGCTCACAATCTAATCTCTATCACACAATGTATCACTGCTCCCATCATCCCCGACCCCAGAGCTCACAATCTAATCTATTATCTCACAATGTATGACTACTCCCATCATCCCTAATTCTGGCGAAATCAATGTACACAAAGAGCAAGTCCGACGTTCAATATTGGAGGCTCGTGACCTCTGGCCTCTCAGGCGGCACTGCACAGGCTCATGAATAATCCAGGAATTACTATCTGTGATAACAGTTCTCCATATAATCCACAAATATAAGTGAAAACTCCATCGTGCCACAGATCAGCACAATCCAGAAACACTTGTCTTCTCAGGGCCAAAGCTCACTAATAATGGATGGAGTCAAAAGGTAAAACTGTTCTGTAGTCGGAGGAATCAGAATGTGAAATTCTTTATGGAGATGTTGGACGTTGAGTGCTGCAGATTCAGGAGGAGACGAGGAACCATCCAGGCTGTTATCAAGGAGAAGGACCCTCCAGCTTGTTATGGAGGAGAGAGACCATAGAGCTTGTTATCAAGGAAAGGGACCATCCAGCTTGTTATCGATGAGAGAGATGATCCAGCTTACTATTGAGGAGAGGGATCATCCAGCTTCTTATCAAGGAGAAGGACCATCCAGCTTGTTATCGATGAGAGAGATGATCCAGCTTACTATTGAGGAGAGGGATCATCCAGCTTGTTATCAAGGAAAGGGACCATCCAGCTTGTTATCGATGAGAGAGATGATCCAGCTTACTATTGAGGAGAGGGATCATCCATCTTCTTATCAAGGAGAGAGACCATCAAGCTTGTTATCGAGGAGAGGGAACACTGAGCTTGTCATCGAGAAAAGAGACCATCCAGCTTGTTATCGAGGAGAGGAACCATGCAGCTGGGTATCAGTTCTGCATCTCCGACATATGGGGGACATTAGTGCCTCTGGCAGGGTCAGTTTACACATGAGAGCCTCTATCCCTCCATCTATGCTATCACACAATGTATCACTACTCCCATCATCCCCGACCCCCGCAGCTCACAATCTAATCTCCCAATACATAATAATACTTTTTATTTCTATAGCGGTGACATATTCCCCAGTGCTGTACACATCAGAGAAGACACGCACAGACAATAAAGGCCTTAGAGAGTAGGATAATTCTCCGGGCACAGGAGGAGTCAGGGTCCGGCTGCAATACACAATCGATGAGGGAATAGGGGGGCACAAAATGTCAATGGTAGAAGGGGCTTGTGCTGTGGGGTCCTCCATCAATATAAAGAGGGGGTTCACATTTTGCTGCATGGACCGGTCACCGGCCAGTATGTACAGGTGCAGAGCAATATAAAAGGGGTTATTCCCATTTCCACAATTCTATCCCAATATATAATAGATGTAATAATAACTGAGGCGTTGCCACGGCCTTAAGACTTGGACCAATGGATGTAGAGTCCACGTCTCTAAGGGATGTGGGACTTGTCTCAGCACGAAGAATCGGGTGCATTGATCTCATTGTCTTTTATTAGATATCTTCTTGCTTGTCAGTGTACAGGTGCACAGAAGGCCAGGCATGGGATTGGTAATTACAGTAAAGCAATCATTCCATTACTCTCGTTAGTGTCTCGGAGGCCTGAAGCCATTGTTCTCCAGCCACTAATCCCATTTTGTGGACGTGGATAGTAGACCCCTTGGAGCCGTCTCCTCAAAGATCTCACATGCAGTCCCAGGTGAGGGGCTCGGCCTCAGGAAAATACCTCCAGCAATGCACAGATAGCATTGGAGGTTGGTGGGAGTTTCCCAGGGGACGGGCTTGAACCCGGAGTACTTAGTACACTGAAGATGATGGGGGGTTTGTTTCTGGCTGGAGCTGTATACACACGCTGACTGGAGGAGCATAGGCTGACACTGCAGACCATATCTGCGGGGGATACGAATGCTGTGGCCAACCAATAGTTGGGAGACAGTGGGTAGCGCCTGGTACAGGGCAGTGAAACTACCGGTCCTGGGTTTGGATCTCGTGGACTGGGGACATCTGGTTTTGGCCATCTATCCAGAGTTGCTGTAAGACTGTGGAGAGAATAAAAATAACTGCATCGTTACTCTGCGCAGGGGATGGATACATCCCATAATTGCAGAGCTTCACAATAAGAACATTATCAAATATCTACAATTAGGGAATGGAGCCCCAGATAGCCTCATCCGCCAGCGGCCGGCACAATATCCAGGGACAGTGGATACACAGGAATATGGAAGAAGTACAAACCCAACATGCTACATGTGCACGGGCCTGCCGGGACAAAAAAATACCGTCACCTGCAGAAATGCAAACTGGTGGCCTCTGAGAAGAAAAGCTGCAGGGAAGAAAGAATGGCGACAATGAAGCCCACTGCAGGTGGTCACACAAGCAACCAGGACACGGAAAAGAGGGAGAAAGTGTCAGAGCCCTGAGAGATTGCACCCAGTTCACACACTACATAATGGCGTGCGCACTCGCCTGCCGATCTTCACAGAGGGACGCACGTCCATGGAAACGTTCAGCGGGTTTATTATTATGTCCCATAATCTGCTCTCCAGGTAATAGAACAGCAGAGCTGCCTGTGGCCTAGAGGAACACACACGGCTTTCTCAGGCCGGTACACTCGCGGCTTTCAGGCCGGTACACTCGCGCCTTTCAGGCCGGTACACTCGCGCCTTTCAGGCCGGTACACTCGCGCCTTTCAGGCCGGTACACTCGCGCCTTTCAGGCCGGTACACTTGCAGCTGTCTGGCTAGTACACTCGTGGCTGTCTGGCTGGTACACTCGCGGCTGTCAGGCCGATACACTCGCGGATGTCTGGCCAGTACACTCGCAGCTGTCTGGCTGGTACCATCACGGCTTTCAGGTCGGTACACTCGTGGCTCGGCCGCACAGGTTTGGACACCACTTTAGGACCCCGGTCAGCTGAACCCTCTCTCACTCACTCTCTCTCAGGGGGTCCCTTCGGAGAGGCTTCACCCCCTCTATCCTAAGTCCAGAAGCTTCTCTCCTCTCTCAGAGGCTGCTCCTCAAACACCCGGATTTCCGGTCCGTATAGTCCGCGTTTATACCTGCACTCTCTCTCCTGTGGAGACTCGGTGGTCAGTGGGTGCTCTCCTGAGGAGACTCGGGGGCCAGTGGGTGCTCTCGTCCGCTGGCATGACAGCCTTTAGAAAGACAGCGTAGCCCAGGGCTCATCCCAGTGAACGCCTGCACTCCGTACCCGTGGGCAGAACACAGGGTGCAGGAACCACAAAAAATAGACTTTATTGGATCCCAACAGTCAAAGGCAAATAACACAAAACCCTGCAAACCATACGATGTAACAGTCTCACCCTTCCGCTGGCTTACCAGGGAGTAGGATATTCGGGCCTTCGGAGCTTCCAGGGCCACATACCCCAAACCAGCCGCACCACCGAGAACAGGATAGTGACAAGCGTAGGAAGCTTCACATGGGCACAGCAAGGTCCATAGCCATGTAACCGAATTGTCCCAACCTGTGTTTCTTCCAGCCGAATCCTAGGATCCTCGGTGGTGCTCCTGCACAATGTAATCCAGTTTCTGATCCCCTACCCGGAGCTGAAGTGGCTAGGCTAAGTAATGGACTTCCAACTGGGATCGAAAACCCCTAGATTGCAACAGCAGTCCCTGCGTATATCTCCCAGGCACTCATCCCAGGGAATGTGGTCTCACCGGATTGGTGGAATAAGGCTGTGCTCTGATTGGGTGGCATTTCAATCTGCATAGTTAGTTCTCATCTGAGTAAGGTAGACAGAGAGGCTGGGGAAAGTTACATACATTTAGCAATACACATCCTCAGACAATGGGAGGCTCCGATAGTCCTGGGGAAAACAATGACTCTACAAACACGAGTTACCACACAAAAGGGACCCATGTCTGGCCAAATTAAGAACATTAACCCCTAACAGACATTTTACAGGGCTGTGTCTTTACATTCCTCCGCCTCCTTAATTAGCCAGATGGAAAACTGCTGATTCTTGAGGAGGTTCACTGTTAGTGAGGCTGCCAGGTGTGATAGGCTTCCGATCATCCTTCTCCACCTGTCGTAACAGCCCATCGGCATTTCCATAATTCTTGCTTTGTGTGTGTGAAATGGAAAATTATAGGATTGTAAGGCCAAGCTCCATCTGAGTAAACCTCCTTTTTTCCCCGGCCGTCCGATTAAGCCAACTTAAGGGATTGTGGTTGAATAAGACTATGAACACCTTGTCATAGAGGTAGGGCTGCAATTTTCTCAGGGCCCAGACTATGGCCAGACATTCTGATTTCTATTGTGGAGTAGGTTCTCTCTCAGTCCGACAGTTCCCGGGAGAGATAGGCTATTGGATATTCCTGACCGGCAGCCCCCACTTGGATAAGAACAGCTCCTATTCCTGTGTCCGAGGCATCTGTTTGGAGAATGAACCGGTGGTGGAAGTCAAGAGCGGTCAGATCTGGGCTGTGGGCTAGTTGACTTTTCAGCTGGAGGGATGCATTCACATGCTGCGGTCCAGATGAGGTTACAGGCATACTCTCTGGTTGTGAGGTTGGTGAGGGGTTTGGCTATGGTACTGTGCTTGGTGAAAAACGTCTGATAATACTTTGTGGTTCCTAAGAATGCACGGACTTGTTTTTGGGTAATAGCTTCTACTTTTGCAGGTTCTGGACAAATGCACCCACTTCCCACCCGATGTACCAGAAATTGTACCTCGGCCATACCCATTTGGCACTTGTTGCTTGAATCCATGGTTGAGGGACCATTTGGGATCGATGGACCTATCGGGTCTCCAGCTGGATCGATTAGCTGTGAATTCGTCTGCCAATTGGGCTGCTTGCTCTGGGGTGTTGGGTTCCGGTCACCTACCCATGCTCATATTTCCGGGTCCATCTTCTCCATAAGTTGTTCAAGCACTATCACGTCCCAGAGGGCAGCAGCATGGTGGGCAACCCGACCATCAAGCCAGCGGTTACAGTATCGTCAGAGTTGACTGCCAAATTCCACAGGGGAGACACCCTGGTGAGATATAGTCCAGAACTTAGTGCGATATCCCACAGGGGTGTGTCTTCACATTCACCATTCCAGGCCTAGCATCAGAACAAGCTGAATAACCAGCACCCCCTACAGGAAGCAGAGGGCTTATATCCAGGCCAGAAACAGCAGACAGCTGAGCTAGAGACGTCTGCTGCTGCAACAGAAAAGGGAGTTAACCCTTAATGTGCTTGAAGGAAAACACATGTTTAATGAGTGTGGCCTGAGCCTGTAAATTCTCAGGCAAAGAAGACCGTGACAGTTTCACAAGAGCCCACGGCAGTGACCTTTGGCGAACTCATGAGTTCACCACAGTTGAATATTTGCTGCCCTGCTCTCGCCAAGTATTGCGATAGCCCACCAAGATTGCACAACCTGAAAACTCTACAAGAAGTCTTTAGCCTGCAGTGACCCCCTCACCAGCACCAGAGGTGCCCCTCACCAACACCAGAGGTGCCCCCTCACCAGCACCAGAGGTGCCCCATCCCCAGCACCAGAGGTGCCCCCCTCACCAGCACCAGCGGTGCCCCCTCACCAGCACCAGAGGTGCCCCCTCACCAGCACCAGAGGTGCCCCCCACCAGCACCAGAGGTGCCCCCTCACCAGCACCAGAGGTGCCCCCTCACCAGCACCAGAGGTGCCCCCTCACCAGCACCAGCGGTGCCCCCTCACCAGCACCAGCGGTGCCCCCCACCAGCACCAGAGGTGCCCCCTCCCCAGCACCAGAGCTGCCCCCCACCAGCACCAGCGGTGCCCCCCTCACCAGCACCAGAGCTGCCCCCCACCAGCACCAGAGGTGCCCCCCCACCAGCACCAGAGGTGCCCCCCTCACCAGCACCAGAGGTGCCCCCCTCACCAGCACCAGAGGTGCCCCCCTCACCAGCACCAGAGGTGCCCCCCTCACCAGCACCAGCGGTGCCCCCCTCACCAGCACCAGAGGTGCCCCCCTCACCAGCACCAGAGGTGCCCCCTCACCAGCACCAGAGGTGCCCCTCCCCAGCACCAGCGGTGCCCCCTCACCAGCACCAGAGGTGCCCCCCTCACCAGCACCAGAGGTGCCCCCTCACCAGCACCAGAGGTGCCCCCCACCAGCACCAGAGGTGCCCCCTCACCAGCACCAGAGGTGCCCCCTCCCCAGCACCAGAGGTGACCCCCTCACCAGCACCAGAGGTGCCCCCCTCACCAGCACCAGAGGTGCCCCCTCACCAGCACCAGAGGTGCCCCCCCACCAGCACCAGAGGTGCCCCCTCACCAGCACCAGAGGTGCCCTCTCACCAGCACTGAAGCTGCAGTCTCACCAGCACCAGCGGTGCCCCCCCACCAGCACCAGCGGTGCCCCCTCCCCAGCACCAGAGGTGCCCCCCTCACCAGCACCAGCGGTGCCCCCTCACCAGCACCAGCGGTGCCCCCTCACCAGCACCAGAGGTGCCCCCTCACCAGCACCAGAGGTGCCCCCTCACCAGCACCAGAGGTGCCCCCCACCAGCACCAGAGGTGCCCCCTCACCAGCACCAGAGGTGCCCCCTCACCAGCACCAGAGGTGCCCCCTCACCAGCACCAGCGGTGCCCCCCTCCCCAGCACCAGAGGTGCCCCCTCCCCAGCACCAGAGCTGCCCCCCACCAGCACCAGAGGTGCCCCCTCACCAGCACCAGAGGTGCCCCCTCACCAGCACCAGCGGTGCCCCCTCACCAGCACCAGAGGTGCCCCCCACCAGCACCAGAGGTGACCCCCTCACCAGCACCAGAGGTGCCCCCCACCAGCACCAGAGGTGACCCCCTCACCAGCACCAGAGGTGCCCCCCACCAGCACCAGAGGTGCCCCCTCACCAGCACCAGAGGTGCCCCCTCACCAGCACCAGAGGTGCCCCCCCACCAGCACCAGAGGTGCCCCCTCACCAGCACCAGCGGTGCCCCCTCACCAGCACCAGAGGTTCCCCCTCACCAGCACCAGAGGTGCCCCCTCACCAGCACCAGCGGTGCCCCCCCACCAGCACCAGAGGTGCCCCCCACCAGCACCAGAGGTTCCCCCTCACCAGCACCAGAGGTGCCCCCTCACCAGCACCAGAGGTGCCCCCCACCAGCACCAGAGGTGCCCCCTCACCAGCACCAGCGGTGCCCCCTCACCAGCACCAGAGGTTCCCCCTCACCAGCACCAGAGGTGCCCCCTCACCAGCACCAGCGGTGCCCCCCTCACCAGCACCAGAGGTGCCCCAGCACCAGAGGTGCCCCCCCTCACCAGCACCAGAGGTGCACCCTCCCCAGCACCAGAGGTGCCCCCCTCCCCAGCACCAGAGGTGCCCCCCCTCACCAGCACCAGCGGTGCTCCCTCACCAGCACCAGCGGTGCCCCCTCACCAGCACCAGAGGTGCCCCTCCCCAGCACCAGCGGTGCCCCCCTCCCCAGCACCAGCGGTGCCCCCTCACCAGCACCAGAGGTGCCCCCTCACCAGCACCAGAGGTGCCCCCTCACCAGCACCAGAGGTGCCCCCTCACCAGCACCAGAGGTGCCCCCTCACCAGCACCAGCGGTGCCCCCTCACCAGCACCAGAGGTTCCCCCTCACCAGCACCAGAGGTGCCCCCTCACCAGCACCAGCGGTGCCCCCTCACCAGCACCAGAGGTGCCCCCTCACCAGCACCAGAGGTGCCCCCCTCACCAGCACCAGAGGTGCACCCTCCCCAGCACCAGAGGTGCCCCCTCCCCAGCACCAGAGGTGCCCCCCTCACCAGCACCAGCGGTGCCCCCTCACCAGCACCAGCGGTGCCCCCTCACCAGCACCAGAGGTGCCCCTCCCCAGCACCAGCGGTGCCCCCTCCCCAGCACCAGAGGTGCCCCCTCACCAGCACCAGAGGTGCCCCCTCACCAGCACCAGAGGTGCCCCCCCTCACCAGCACCAGAGGTGCCCCGTCACCAGCACAGGAGCTGCCCCCTCACCAGCACAGGAGCTGCCCCCTCACCAGCACAGGAGCTGCCCCGTCACCAGCACAGGAGCTGCCCCGTCACCAGCACAGGAGCTGCCCCGTCACCACCACAGGAGCTGCCCCGTCACCACCACAGGAGCTGCCCCGTCACCACCACAGGAGCTGCCCCGTCACCACCACAGGAGCTGCCCCGTCACCACCACAGGAGCTGCCCCGTCACCACCACAGGAGCTGCCCCGTCACCACCACAGGAGCTGCCCCCTCACCAGCACAGGAGCTGCCCCCTCACCACCACAGGAGCTGCCCCGTCACCAGCACAGGAGCTGCCCCGTCACCAGCACAGGAGCTGCCCCGTCACCAGCACAGGAGCTGCCCCGTCACCAGCACAGGAGCTGCCCCGTCACCAGCACAGGAGCTGCCCCCCTCACCAGCACAGGAGCTGCCCCCTCACCAGCACAGGAGCTGCCCCATCACCAGCACAGGAGCTGCCCCCTCACCACCACAGGAGCTGCCCCGTCACCAGCACAGGAGCTGCCCCGTCACCAGCACAGGAGCTGCCCCCCTCACCAGCACAGGAGCTGCCCCCTCACCAGCACAGGAGCTGCCCCCTCACCAGCACAGGAGCTGCCCCGTCACCAGCACAGGAGCTGCCCCGTCACCAGCACAGGAGCTGCCCCGTCACCAGCACAGGAGCTGCCCCGTCACCAGCACAGGAGCTGCCCCGTCACCAGCACAGGAGCTGCCCCGTCACCAGCACAGGAGCTGCCCCGTCACCAGCACAGGAGCTGCCCCCTCACCTCTGCAGCAGTTTGTATCTATGTGCAGAGCCTGGACTAATGATGGAAGGACGGACCCCGGGACCGTGCGGCCGCCGGGTGCGGAGACACGGGGGTCTTGTGATGAGATGAGTGACTGGCACCCGGGGCCGGCGATACACTCTGCACCAGCTGCGTCCCTCCATGATAATGATGGGGGTCAGCGGGACACACGAGGCCCCCAGTAACAGCACAGAGACAATGATGACACCGGACACACCGCCCCCGGACAGTCCACAAATAGAGGACCCGAAAGTCCACGGTTAACTCTTCTCTTGCCTGACAGGACAACAGACGTTCTCCGGCAAGAGGAAGCACAGCCATTATATCAGCACTGTAGCATTATAAGAGGGGCTGATATCAGTCACATATGTAATGTCTGGGGTTATATCAGCACTGGACCATTATAAGAGGGGCTGATATCAGTCACATATGTAATGTCTGGGGTTATATCAGCACTGGAGCATTATAAGAGGGGCTGATATCAGTCACATATGTAATGTCTGGAGGTTATATCAGCACTGGAGTGTTATAAGAGGGGCTGATATCAGTCACATATGTAATGTCTGGAGGTTATATCAGCACTGGAGCATTATAAGAGGGGCTGATATCAGTCACATATGTAATGTCTGGGGTTATATCAGCACTGGAGCATTATAAGAGGGGCTGATATCAGTCACATATGTAATGTCTGGAGGTTATATCAGCACTGGAGCGTTATAAGAGGGGCTGATATCAGTCACATATGTAATGTCTGGAGGTTATATCAGCACTGGAGCATTATAAGAGGGGCTGATATCAGTCACATATGTAGTGTCTGGGGGTTATATCAGCACTGGAGCGTTATAAGAGGAGCTGATATCAGTCACATATGTAATGTCTGGGGTTATATCAGCACTGGAGCATTATAAGAGGGGCTGATATCAGTCACATATGTAATGTCTGGAGGTTATATCAGCACTGGAGCGTTATAAGAGGGGCTGATATCAGTCACATATGTAATGTCTGGAGGTTATATCAGCACTGGAGCGTTATAAGAGGGGCTGATATCAGTCACATATGTAATGTCTGGAGGTTATATCAGCACTGGAGCATTATAAGAGGGGCTGATATCAGTCACATATGTAGTGTCTGGGGGTTATATCAGCACTGGAGCATTATAAGAGGGGCTGATATCAGTCACATATGTAATGTCTGGAGGTTATATCAGCACTGGAGCGTTATAAGAGGGGCTGATATCAGTCACATATGTAATGTCTGGAGGTTATATCAGCACTGGAGCATTATAAGAGGGGCTGATATCAGTCACATATGTAGTGTCTGGGGGTTATATCAGCACTGGAGCGTTATAAGAGGGGCTGATATCAGTCACATATGTAATGTCTGGGGTTATATCAGCACTGGAGCATTATAAGAGGGGCTGATATCAGTCACATATGTAATGTCTGGGATTATATCAGCACTGGAGCATTATAAGAGGGGCTGATATCAGTCACATATGTAATGTCTGGAGGTTATATCAGCACTGGAGAATTATAAGAGGGGCTGATATCAGTCACATATGTAATGTCTGGAGGTTATATCAGCACTGGAGCATTATATGAGGGGCTGATATCAGTCACATGTGTAATGTCTGGGGTTATATCAGCACTGGAGCGTTATAAGAGGGGCTGATATCAGTCACATATGTAATGTCTGGAGGTTATATCAGCACTGGAGCGTTATAAGAGGGGCTGATATCAGTCACATATGTAATGTCTGGAGGTTATATCAGCACTGGAGCATTATAAGAGGGGCTGATATCAGTCACATATGTAGTGTCTGGGGGTTATATCAGCACTGGAGCGTTATAAGAGGGGCTGATATCAGTCACATATGTAATGTCTGGGGTTATATCAGCACTGGAGCATTATAAGAGGGGCTGATATCAGTCACATATGTAATGTCTGGGGTTATATCAGCACTGGAGCATTATAAGAGGGGCTGATATCAGTCACATATGTAATGTCTGGGATTATATCAGCACTGGAGCATTATAAGAGGGGCTGATATCAGTCACATATGTAATGTCTGGAGGTTATATCAGCACTGGAGAATTATAAGAGGGGCTGATATCAGTCACATATGTAATGTCTGGAGGTTATATCAGCACTGGAGCATTATATGAGGGGCTGATATCAGTCACATGTGTAATGTCTGGGGTTATATCAGCACTGGAGCGTTATAAGAGGGGCTGATATCAGTCACATATGTAATGTCTGGGGTTATATCAGCACTGGAGCATTATAAGAGGGGCTGATATCAGTCACATATGTAATGTCTGGGGTTATATCAGCACTGGAGCATTATAAGAGGGGCTGATATCAGTCACATATGTAATGTCTGGGGTTATATCAGCACTGGAGCATTATAAGAGGGGCTGATATCAGTCACATATGTAATGTCTGGAGGTTATATCAGCACTGGAGCGTGATAAGAGGGGCTGATATCAGTCACATATGTAATGTCTGGAGGTTATATCAGCACTGGAGCATTATAAGAGGGGCTGATATCAGTCACATGTGTAATGTCTGGGGTTATATCAGCACTGGAGCATTATAAGAGGGGCTGATATCAGTCACATATGTAATGTCTGGGGTTATATCAGCACTGGAGCATTATAAGAGGGGCTGATATCAGTCACATATGTAATGTCTGGGGCTATATCAGCACTGGAGCATTATAAGAGGGGCTGATATCAGTCACATATGTAATGTATGGGGTTAAATCAGCACTGGAGCATTATAAGAGGGGCTGATATCAGTCACATATGTAATGTCTGGGGGTTATATCAGCACTGGAGCGTTATAAGAGGGGCTGATATCAGTCACATATGTAATGTCTGGAGGTTATATCAGCACTGGAGCATTATAAGAGGGGCTGATATCAGTCACATATGTAATGTCTGGGGTTATATCAGCACTGGAGCATTATAAGAGGGGCTGATATCAGTCACATATGTAATGTCTGGAGGTTATATCAGCACTGGAGCGTTATAAGAGGGGCTGATATCAGTCACATATGTAATGTCTGGAGGTTATATCAGCACTGGAGCATTATAAGAGGGGCTGATATCAGTCACATATGTAGTGTCTGGGGGTTATATCAGCACTGGAGCGTTATAAGAGGAGCTGATATCAGTCACATATGTAATGTCTGGGGTTATATCAGCACTGGAGCATTATAAGAGGGGCTGATATCAGTCACATATGTAATGTCTGGAGGTTATATCAGCACTGGAGCGTTATAAGAGGGGCTGATATCAGTCACATATGTAATGTCTGGAGGTTATATCAGCACTGGAGCGTTATAAGAGGGGCTGATATCAGTCACATATGTAATGTCTGGAGGTTATATCAGCACTGGAGCATTATAAGAGGGGCTGATATCAGTCACATATGTAGTGTCTGGGGGTTATATCAGCACTGGAGCATTATAAGAGGGGCTGATATCAGTCACATATGTAATGTCTGGAGGTTATATCAGCACTGGAGCGTTATAAGAGGGGCTGATATCAGTCACATATGTAATGTCTGGAGGTTATATCAGCACTGGAGCATTATAAGAGGGGCTGATATCAGTCACATATGTAGTGTCTGGGGGTTATATCAGCACTGGAGCGTTATAAGAGGGGCTGATATCAGTCACATATGTAATGTCTGGGGTTATATCAGCACTGGAGCATTATAAGAGGGGCTGATATCAGTCACATATGTAATGTCTGGGATTATATCAGCACTGGAGCATTATAAGAGGGGCTGATATCAGTCACATATGTAATGTCTGGAGGTTATATCAGCACTGGAGAATTATAAGAGGGGCTGATATCAGTCACATATGTAATGTCTGGAGGTTATATCAGCACTGGAGCATTATATGAGGGGCTGATATCAGTCACATGTGTAATGTCTGGGGTTATATCAGCACTGGAGCGTTATAAGAGGGGCTGATATCAGTCACATATGTAATGTCTGGAGGTTATATCAGCACTGGAGCGTTATAAGAGGGGCTGATATCAGTCACATATGTAATGTCTGGAGGTTATATCAGCACTGGAGCATTATAAGAGGGGCTGATATCAGTCACATATGTAGTGTCTGGGGGTTATATCAGCACTGGAGCGTTATAAGAGGGGCTGATATCAGTCACATATGTAATGTCTGGGGTTATATCAGCACTGGAGCATTATAAGAGGGGCTGATATCAGTCACATATGTAATGTCTGGGGTTATATCAGCACTGGAGCATTATAAGAGGGGCTGATATCAGTCACATATGTAATGTCTGGGATTATATCAGCACTGGAGCATTATAAGAGGGGCTGATATCAGTCACATATGTAATGTCTGGAGGTTATATCAGCACTGGAGAATTATAAGAGGGGCTGATATCAGTCACATATGTAATGTCTGGAGGTTATATCAGCACTGGAGCATTATATGAGGGGCTGATATCAGTCACATGTGTAATGTCTGGGGTTATATCAGCACTGGAGCGTTATAAGAGGGGCTGATATCAGTCACATATGTAATGTCTGGGGTTATATCAGCACTGGAGCATTATAAGAGGGGCTGATATCAGTCACATATGTAATGTCTGGGGTTATATCAGCACTGGAGCATTATAAGAGGGGCTGATATCAGTCACATATGTAATGTCTGGGGTTATATCAGCACTGGAGCATTATAAGAGGGGCTGATATCAGTCACATATGTAATGTCTGGAGGTTATATCAGCACTGGAGCGTGATAAGAGGGGCTGATATCAGTCACATATGTAATGTCTGGAGGTTATATCAGCACTGGAGCATTATAAGAGGGGCTGATATCAGTCACATGTGTAATGTCTGGGGTTATATCAGCACTGGAGCATTATAAGAGGGGCTGATATCAGTCACATATGTAATGTCTGGGGTTATATCAGCACTGGAGCATTATAAGAGGGGCTGATATCAGTCACATATGTAATGTCTGGGGCTATATCAGCACTGGAGCATTATAAGAGGGGCTGATATCAGTCACATATGTAATGTATGGGGTTAAATCAGCACTGGAGCATTATAAGAGGGGCTGATATCAGTCACATATGTAATGTCTGGGGGTTATATCAGCACTGGAGCGTTATAAGAGGGGCTGATATCAGTCACATATGTAATGTCTGGAGGTTATATCAGCACTGGAGCATTATAAGAGGGGCTGATATCAGTCACATATGTAATGTCTGGGGTTATATCAGCAGTGGAGCGTTATAAGAGGGGCTGATATCAGTCACATATGTAATGTCTGAGGTTATATCAGCACTGGAGCGTTATAAGAGGGGCTGATATCAGTCACATGTGTAATGTCTGGAGGTTATATCAGCACTGGAGCATTATAAGAGGGGCTGATATCAGTCACATATGTAATGTCTGAAGTTATATCAGCACTGGAGCATTATAAGAGGAGCTGATATCAGTCACATATGTAATGTCTGGGGTTATATCAGCACTGGAGCATTATAAGAGGGGCTGATATCAGTCACATATGTAATGTCTGGGGGTTATATCAGCACTGGAGCGTTATAAGAGGGGCTGATATCAGTCACATATGTAGTGTCTGGGGGTTATATCAGCACTGGAGCATTATAAGAGGGGCTGATATCAGTCACATATGTAATGTCTGGGGTTATATCAGCTCTGGAGCGTTATAAGAGGAGCTGATATCAGTCACATATGTAATGTCTGGGGTTAGATCAGCACTGGAGCATTATAAGAGGGGCTGATATCAGTCACATATGTAGTGTCTGGAGGTTATATCAGCACTGGAGCATTATAAGAGGGGCTGATATCAGTCACATGTGTAATGTCTGGGGTTATATCAGCACTGGAGCATTATAAGAGGGGCTGATATCAGTCACATATGTAGTGTCTGGGGGTTATATCAGCACTGGAGCATTATAAGAGGGGCTGATATCAGTCACATGTGTAATGTCTGGGGTTATATCAGCACTGGAGCATTATAAGAGGGGCTGATATCAGTCACATATGTAGTGTCTGGGGGTTATATCAGCACTGGAGCGTTATAAGAGGGGCTGATATCAGTCACATATGTAATGTCTGGGGTTATATCAGGACTGGAGCATTATAAGAGGGGCTGATATCAGTCACATATGTAGTGTCTGGGGGTTATATCAGCACTGGAGCATTATAAGAGGGGCTGATATCAGTCATATATGTAATATCTAAGGTTATATCAGCACTGGAGCGTTATAAGAGGGGCTGATATCAGTCACATATGTAATGTCTGAGGTTATATCAGCACTGGAGCGTTATAAGAGGGGCTGATATCAGTCACATATGTAATGTCTGGGGTTATATCAGCACTGGAGCATTATAAGAGGGGCTGATATCAGTCACATATGTAATGTCTGAGGTTATATCAGCACTGGAGCATTATAAGAGGGGCTGATATCAGTCACATGTGTAATGTCTGGGGTTATATCAGCACTGGAGCATTATAAGAGGGGCTGATATCAGTCACATATGTAATGTCTGGGGTTAAATCAGCACTGGAGCATTATAAGAGGGGCTGATATCAGTCACATATGTAGTGTCTGGGGGTTATATCAGCACTGGAGCATTATAAGAGGGGCTGATATAAGTCACATATGTAATGTCTGGGGTTATATCAGCACTGGAGCATTATAAGAGGGGCTGATATCAGTCACATATGTAATGTCTGGGGTTAAATCAGCACTAAAGCATTATAAGAGGGGCTGATATCAGTCACATATATAGTGTCTGGGGGTTATATCAGCACTGGAGCATTATAAGAGGGGCTGATATCAGTCACATATGTAATGTCTAGGGTTATATCAGCACTGGAGCATTATAAGAGGGGCTGATATCAGTCACATATGTAATGTCTGGGGTTATATCAGCACTGGAGCATTATAAGAGGGGCTGATATCAGTCACATATGTAATGTCTGGAGGTTATATCAGCACTGGAGCGTTATAAGAGGGGCTGATATCAGTCACATATGTAATGTCTGGAGGTTATATCAGCACTGGAGCATTATAAGAGGGGCTGATATCAGTCACATTATCATATGTAATGTCTGGGGATATATCAGCACTGGAGCATTATAAGAGGGGCTGATATCAGTCACATATGTAATGTCTGGGGTTATATCAGCACTGGAGCATTATAAGAGGGGCTGATATCAGTTACATATGTAATGTCTGGGGTTATATCAGCACTGGAGCATTATAAGAGGGGCTGATATCAGTTACATATGTAATGTCTGGGGTTATATCAGCACTGGAGCATTATAAGAGGGGCTGATATCAGTCACATTATCATATGTAATGTCTGGGGATATATCAGCACTGGAGCATTATAAGAGGGGCTGATATCAGTCACATATGTAATGTCTGGGGATATATCAGCACTGGAGCATTATAAGAGGGGCTGATATCAGTTACATATGTAATGTCTGGGGTTATATCAGCACTGGAGCATTATAAGAGGGGCTGATATCAGTCACATATGTAATGTCTGGGGTTATATCAGCACTGGAGCGTTATAAGAGGGGCTGATATCAGTCACATATGTAGTGTCTGGGGGTTATATCAGCACTGGAGCATTATAAGAGGGGCTGATATCAGTCACATATGTAATGTCTGGAGGTTATATCAGCACTGGAGCATTATAAGAGGGGCTGATATCAGTCACATATGTAATGTCTGGGGTTATATCAGCACTGGAGCATTATAAGAGGGGCTGATATCAGTCACATATGTAATGTCTGGGGTTATATCAGCACTGGAGCGTTATAAGAGGGGCTGATATCAGTCACATATGTAATGTCTGGAGGTTATATCAGCACTGGAGCGTTATAAGAGGGGCTGATATCAGTCACATATGTAATGTCTGGAGGTTATATCAGCACTGGAGCATTATAAGAGGGGCTGATATCAGTCACATATGTAATGTCTGGGGTTATATCAGCACTGGAGCATTATAAGAGGGGCTGATATCAGTCACATATGTAATGTCTGGGGTTATATCAGCACTGGAGCGTTATAAGAGGGGCTGATATCAGTCACATATGTAATGTCTGGGGTTATATCAGCACTGGAGCATTATAAGAGGGGCTGATATCAGTCACATATGTAATGTCTGGAGGTTATATCAGCACTGGAGCATTATAAGAGAGGCTGATATCAGTCACATATGTAATGGCTGGAGGATATATCAGCACTGGAGCATTATAAGAGGGGCTGATATCAGTCACATATGTAATGTCTGGGGTTATATCAGCACTGGAGCATTATAAGAGGGGCTGATATCAGTTACATATGTAATGTCTAGGGTTATATCAGCACTGGAGCATTATAAGAGGGGCTGATATCAGTTACATATGTAATGTCTGGGGTTATATCAGCACTGGAGCATTATAAGAGGGGCTGATATCAGTCACATATGTAATGTCTGGGGATATATCAGCACTGGAGCATTATAAGAGGGGCTGATATCAGTTACATATGTAATGTCTGGGGTTATATCAGCACTGGAGCGTTATAAGAGGGGCTGATATCAGTCACATATGTAATGTCTGGACTTTATATCAGCACTGGAGCATTATAAGAGGGGCTGATATCAGTCACATATGTAATGTCTGGGGGTTATATCAGCACTGGAGCATTATAAGAGGGGCTGATATCAGTCACATATGTAATGTCTGGAGGTTATATCAGCACTGGAGCGTTATAAGAGGGGCTGATATCAGTCACATATGTAATGTCTGGACTTTATATCAGCACTGGAGCATTATAAGAGGGGCTGATATCAGTCACATATGTAATGTCTGGGGTTAAATCAGCACTGGAGCATTATAAGAGGGGCTGATATCAGTCACATATGTAATGTCTGGGGTTATATCAGCACTGGAGCGTTATAAGAGGGGCTGATATCAGTCACATATGTAATGTCTGGGGTTATATCAGCACTGGAGCGTTATAAGAGGGGCTGATATCAGTCACATATGTAATGTCTGGAGGTTATATCAGCACTGGAGCGTTATAAGAGGGGCTGATATCAGTCACATATGTAATGTCTGGAGGTTATATCAGCACTGGAGCATTATAAGAGGGGCTGATATCAGTCACATATGTAATGTCTGGGGTTATATCAGCACTGGAGCGTTATAAGAGGGGCTGATATCAGTCACATATGTAATGTCTGGGGTTATATCAGCACTGGAGCGTTATAAGAGGGGCTGATATCAGTCACATATGTAATGTCTGGGGTTATATCAGCTCTGGAGCGTTATAAGAGGGGCTGATATCAGTCACATATGTAATGTCTGGAGGTTATATCAGCACTGGAGCGTTATAAGAGGGGCTGATATCAGTCACATATGTAATGTCTGGAGGTTATATCAGCACTGGAGCATTATAAGAGGGGCTGATATCAGTCACATATGTAATGTCTGGACTTTATATCAGCACTGGAGCATTATAAGAGGGGCTGATATCAGTCACATATGTAATGTCTGGAGGTTATATCAGCACTGGAGCATTATAAGAGGGGCTCATATCAGTCACATATGTAATGTCTGGGGTTATATCAGCACTGAAGCGTTATAAGAGGGGCTGATATCAGTTACATATGTAATGTCTGGGGTTATATCAGCACTGGAGCATTATAAGAGGGGCTGATATCAGTCACATATGTAATGTCTGGAGGTTATATCAGCACTGGAGCGTTATAAGAGGGGCTGATATCAGTCACATATGTAATGTCTGGGGTTATATCAGCACTGGAGCATTATAAGAGGGGCTGATATCAGTCACATATGTAATGTCTGGGGTTATATCAGCACTGGAGCGTTATAAGAGGAGCTGATATCAGTCACATATGTAATGTCTGGAGGTTATATCAGCACTGGAGCGTTATAAGAGGCGCTGATATCAGTCACATATGTAATGTCTGGGGTTATATCAGCACTGGAGCGTTATAAGAGGGGCTGATATCAGTCACATATGTAATGTCTGGATAATATATCAGTACTGGAGCATTATAAGAGGGGCTGATATCAGTCACATATGTAATGTCTGGGGTTATATCAGCAGTGGAGCGTTTTAAGAGGGGCTGATATCAGTCACATATGTAATGTCTGGGGTTATATCAGCACTGGAGCGTTATAAGAGGGGCTGATATCAGTCACATATGTAATGTCTGGGGTTATATCAGCACTGAAGCGTTATAAGAGGGGCTGATATCAGTCACATATGTAATGTCTGGATAATATATCAGTACTGGAGCATTATAAGAGGGGCTGATATCAGTCACATATGTAATGTCTGGAGGTTATATCAGCACTGGAGCGTTTTAAGAGGGGATGATATCAGTCACATATGTAATGTCTGGGATTATATCAGCACTGGAGCATTATAAGAGGGGCTGATATCAGTCACATATGTAATGTCTGGGGGTTATATCAGCACTGGAGCGTTATAAGAGGGGCTGATATCAGTCACATATGTAATGTCTGGGGTTATATCAGCACTGAAGCGTTATAAGAGGGGCTGATATCAGTCACATATGTAATGTCTGGGGTTATATCAGCACTGGAGCATTATAAGAGGAGCTGATATCAGTCACATATGTAATGTCTGGGGTTATATCAGCACTGGAGCATTATAAGAGGGGCTGATATCAGTCACATATGTAATGTCTGGGGTTATATCAGCACTGGAGCATTATAAGAGGGGCTGGTATCAGTCACATATGTAATGTCTGGGGTTATATCAGCACTGGAGCATTATAAGAGGGGCTGATATCAGTCACATATGTAATGTCTGGGGATATATCAGCACTGGAGCATTATAAGAGGGGCGGATATCAGTCACATATGTAATGTCTGGGGATATATCAGCACTGGAGCATTATAAGAGGGGCTTATATCAGTCACATATGTAATGTCTGGGGGTTATATCAGCACTGGAGCATTATAAGAGGGGCTGATATCAGTCACATATGTAATGTCTGGGGTTATATCAGCACTGGAGGGTTATAAGAGGGGCTGATATCAGTCACATATGTAATGTCTGGGGTTATATCAGCACTGGAGCATTATAAGAGGAGCTGATATCAGTCACATATGTAATGTCTGGGGGTTATATCAGCACTGGAGCATTATAAGGGGGGCTGATATCAGTCACATATGTAATGTCTGGGGTTATATCAGCACTGGAGGGTTATAAGAGGGGCTGATATCAGTCACATATGTAATGTCTGGGGTTATATCAGCACTAGAGCATTATAAGAGGCTGATATCAGTCACATATGTAATGTCTGGGTTATATCAGCACTAGAGCATTATAAGAGGCTGATATCAGTCACATGTGTAATGTCTGGAGGTTATATCAGCACTGGAGCATTATAAGAGGGGCTGATATCAGTTACATATGTAATGTCTGGGGTTATATCAGCACTGGAGCGTTATAAGAGTAGCTGATATCAGTCACATATGTAATGTCTGGGGTTATATCAGCTCTGGAGCGTTATAAGAGGGGCTGATATCAGTCACATATGTAATGTCTGGAGGTTATATCAGCACTGGAGCGTTATAAGAGGGGCTGATATCAGTCACATATGTAATGTCTGGAGATTATATCAGCACTGGAGCGTTATAAGAGGGGCTGATATCAGTCACATATGTAATGTCTGGGGTTATATCAGCACTGGAGCATTATAAGAGGGGCTGATATCAGTCACATATGTAATGTCTGGGGTTATATCAGCACTGGAGCATTATAAGAGGGGCTGATATCAGTCACATATGTAATGTCTGGGGTTATATCAGCACTGGAGCATTATAAGAGGAGCTGATATCAGTCACATATGTAATGTCTGGGGTTATATCAGCACTGGAGCATTATAAGAGGGGCTGATATCAGTCACATATGTAATGTCTGGAGTTATATCAGCACTGGAGCATTATAAGAGGGGCTGATATCAGTCACATATGTAATGTCTGGGGTTATATCAGCACTGGAGGGTTATAAGAGGGGCTGATATCAGTCACATATGTAATGTCTGGGGTTATATCAGCACTGGAGCATTATAAGAGGAGCTGATATCAGTCACATATGTAATGTCTGGAGGTTATATCAGCACTGGAGGGTTATAAGAGGGGCTGATATCAGTCACATATGTAATGTCTGGGGTTATATCAGCACTAGAGCATTATAAGAGGCTGATATCAGTCACATATGTAATGTCTGGGTTATATCAGCACTAGAGCATTATAAGAGGCTGATATCAGTCACATGTGTAATGTCTGGAGGTTATATCAGCACTGGAGCATTATAAGAGGCTGATATCAGTCACATGTGTAATGTCTGGGGTTATATCAGCACTGGAGTGTTATAAGAGGGGCTGATATCAGTTACATATGTAATGTCTGGGGTTATATCAGCACTGGAGCATTATAAGAGGGGCTGATATCAGTCACATATGTAATGTCTGGAGGTTATATCAGCACTGGAGCGTTATAAGAGGGGCTGATATCAGTCACATATGTAATGTCTGGGGTTATATCAGCACTGGAGCATTATAAGAGGGGCTGATATCAGTCACATATGTAATGTCTGGGGATATATCAGCACTGGAGCGTTATAAGAGGGGCTGATATCAGTCACATATGTAATGTCTGGGGTTATATCAGCACTGGAGCGTTATAAGAGGAGCTGATATCAGTCACATATGTAATGTCTGGAGGTTATATCAGCACTGGAGAATTATAAGAGGGGCTGATATCAGTCACATATGTAATGTCTGGGGGTTATATCAGCACTGGAGCGTTATAAGAGGGGCTGATGGGGGCGGAGCTGGACATGGCAGGGTAAAGACGTGCTTCTCTGGAGCTCCTCATAATCCTCCATAAAGCCGGCTATTATATACATAAAATGGGCAAATCATCGGCCAAAAAGGGCAAGCTCAACACCCCAGGACGGCCACCTGCACCCCTGAATAATATTGGAGCCTACTTTACCCGCTCCAAGGAATCGGGGGCAACCTCGCAGCCGGAGCAAGAATTGCGGCCTGCAGAATTCGAAATGAGTCCTGCCCCTGTCCGGATGCCTGAGGACACAGCAACCCCGGAGACCCAAAAGAGGGGTGAAGCAGCTGAGACCCCCCATGATGCGAAAGTACCCACCGGGAGATCCACAGCAGCGGTGAGCAAGAAACAAAGCCCTGCGGCGGGGGACTTAGTGAAGCTGCAGACGCCATTCCAAGATGGCGCCCACCTACCTGAACCGCGGCCCCGGAGGCCGGAGCTGGAAGACGGGACACTCGCAGCCGCGACCTCGCCTGCCTCATGCCCTGCTGCATCGCGGATGGGAGCGGTGAGTCCCCGCAGTCCACCCGCGGCTGGTGTCGGCGGGATCAGGGAGATCTCGGCGTGCAGCCGTGGATTGCACGCGAGATCGGGCCTGGAGGATGAGTCACCGCCCCAGCCCCGGGCTCAGGGAGAACAGGCTCCACGCAGAGCAGCTGAGGCCCAGACGGGAGCAGCGGATACCCCTAACAGACTGCCTGATCCCAGGCCCCCGGTGCGGGGCTGGAGGGGGGACTTGCTGCCGAGGGCCCATATTAGTAACGGCAATAACAACATAAGCCACACTTCCTCGCCGGGGGACACACAACCCCTGGGGGACCCAGTGACTGGAGGGGGACCGCATGAATCCAGGGAGACGGCCACTGAGTTCTGGGGGACGCCCCAGATGGAAATGCCCCCCACCTCACCCAATAGTTGGTGCACAGGATCCTCCTGGGCTGAGAGCCTGGGGGACACAGACGGGGTTCCGGAAGGGGGTGCACTGATGCCCATGAATAAGGGGCCCATGGTGTCAGGGGTAGCCCCACTTCGTCTTGTAACCGTATCACCATCATGGAGCGGCATAAATAATCCCCAAAGTGCACAGCAAATGATATACGGTCCAGCTGTACAGGACTCTTTCTGTGCATACCCCAATTTATCCTACGCTGCCGCCTCGACAAGGGAGGACCGCCCGGCGTCCTTGGCAGACCTGCGATCACTGCTGCAAGCGATCCCCACCAAGAATGACATCGCAGCACTGGCTAATCAAGTGGTGGCGGAATGTAAGCAAGAATTTATCCAACTGCGATCTGATCTTTCCTCACTCACCCATAGGGTTGATACCCTCACTGAGCAGCAATCACATTCACAAGTCTCTATACAATCTATCCAAGAGACAGTACAAAACCAGTCTAAGCAGCTATTTGCCCTTCAACAACACGTTGATGATCAAGAGAACAGAAATAGAAGGAACAATTTAAGAATTAGAGGCCTACCTGAATCTATAGCTGCTCCCGACATCCCTGGCGTCCTTCGTTCCATTTTTAATAATTTGCTAAAGAAACCGCCTGGTGCCCCCCTAGAGCTCGATAGAGCACATAGGGCTCTGCGTCCCCCAGATCCGGATGATCCCCGCCCAAGAGATGTGGTCTGTAGGGTGCATTTCTTTGTAGCAAAGGAGGCTATTCTACAGGCAGCCAGGAAGAAGCCAAACTTGTCATACAATGGTTCTGCCATCCGCATAATGCCAGATCTCTCAAGGCACACTCTAGCCCAACGCGCTACTTTGAAGCCCCTTCTGGATGTTCTGAAAGAAAAGGGACTTCCGTTCCGGTGGGGGTTTCCATTCTCCTTGGCGGTGCAAAAAGACTCTCAATGGCGGGTCCTGCGCTCCCCAGAGGACCTCCCGGCATTCATCAGGAGCCTGGGCCTACCCACAATTTCTATAGCAGCCTGGCCAACTACCCTGCTTCAGACCTGGACCCCCAGGGAAAGGATCACACCCACCAGACCAACCTCATTCCCGGGGCCCAAGAGGGGCCTGCCTCCGAGAGGAGAACGGGGCCGAGGGGCAGGACGCTTTCGATACCCGACATAGAGAAGCCCTGAGGCCGTGTGTGCCTTCATGACATATTCTACACACAGTTATTTACAGTTATTTACAGCTAAGTGACTCTCATCTGCTGAGTTTAACCCTATCCATTGCCCGTATTACATTAGTCATCAATTCCTTAGCCGGTGCTTGTGGTCATCCTTAATGTTTCTAGTATATCCGGAGTTCTGTTTTGCTTTGCTATGTCCGACATCTTTTTTCCCCAAATAGGTTGGGATCCCCTGTCCTGCCATTCAAAGGCGGACATGTTCCCTAGGAACGTTTGTTCGAATCTAGTTTATCATACAAGGTTTTGTGCTTTGTTGTTCTCTTTGTTTTCTTCTTCGCTATACTCTACCTCTTTCAACTCTTTTCCTCCTTCCTCTCTTGGCGGCCGGGCTGATCGTGTTCGATTCCCTCTCTCATTTATCTTTAATGTCACACTCTCTTTTAGATGGCGGACCTGACTATTGCCTCTTTTAATGCCAGGGGCCTTAATGTTCCGGAGAAACGAACACAGATCCTGTACCACTTCCATAAACAGAAGGTGAGCATGGTATGTTTCCAGGAGACCCACTTCAAACAAGGGCATGCCCCCATTTTCAAAAATAAGTATTATCAGACATGGGTATCCTCAGACAACCCGGATTCCCGATCTAAAGGGGTGGCGATAGCCATCCATAAATCCCTCCCACATCAAATCCTAAAATGTACGACTGATAGTCTTGGACGGTATATCATCCTCTCGCTAAAGGTAGGGGATCAAACACTCACAGTCATTAACGCATATGCCCCAAACCAAAAACAAGACAGCTTTGTCACCCGCCTGATAGACGTTGCGGTCCCTCTGATTCAGGGTACAGTGGTTCTGTGTGGCGACCTCAATGTCACCCTCGACCCCACATTGGACAACTCCAGGGGGAAATCTAACATTGCCTACAGCACGATCAAACGTATCAAAAAAGCTCTATTGCGTATTCAACTGTTCGACACCTGGAGACTGAAACACCCGTCCGACAGGGACTATAGTTTCTATTCCCATACTCAAGACTCATACAGTCGCATAGACTATATACTTTTACAGCACAACGCTCTCCCCTGGATTCGATACACTGGGATGGACAACATTCTATGGTCGGATCATGCCCCGGTCTATTGTACAGTTGAGATACCCTCCCTCCCGACCCCCAGGGGTTCGTGGCGGCTAAATGAGTCGCTGTTGCTGGATGAGCTTTGTGTTTCCGACGTTCAGACCTCTATCACGGGGTTCGTAGCAGACCACTTAACCGATGACACAGCCCCCACTTATAAGTGGGAAGCATTGAAATGTGTCATACGGGGTATTTTTATTAAGCATGGGTCCCGAATCAAAAAAGAACGGGCCCAAGATATAGTAACAGCCCTTCGTAGGGTCTCTGAACGTGAGCTTATACACAAACGAGCACTATCGGCCACGAACCTGCAGGCCCTTCTACAGGCCAGGATGGAAGTCAAAAAGTTGTTGGACTCCTCGTATAAGCGCCTGATACAGGTAGGGAAAGGGAGGTTTTATGAGTTTGGAGATAAACCGGGCAGATTGCTGGCCAACGCATTGAGAGAGGGAAGAGCCCACACCCTTATACCTTGTATCAAGAACACACGTGACGAGCTACTCTATGCCACCCCCGACATCTCCAACACGTTTCACGACTACTATTCCAAGCTATATAATTTACCTGTCGAACCCTCTGAGTTGAGTGCCGAATGCCCCTCAATGCCCTCACCCTTTACGCGCCTTAGTAGCTCCACAATTGAGGACCTGGAAAGTCCATTTTTATTGAATGAATTGTTGATGGTGATTCGTGACACACCGGGTAATAAGAGTCCTGGACCTGACGGATTCCCCGCTAAATTTTATAAAGCCTTCTCGGAACAGTTAGCTCCCTTAATGCTCCTCTCTTTCAACTCAATCTCGGACTCGGTCCCTTTCCCGCCCCATTCAACCACTGCCCATATTTCTCTGATTCGTAAGGCTGGAAAGGACCCCACAATATGTAGCAGTTTCAGACCGATATCACTCCTTAATGTAGATTTAAAAATCTATGCCAAGCTTTTGGCAAATAGACTGGGCCCTTTGCTTCCTGACCTGATCCATCCAGAACAGGTCGGGTTTGTCCAGGGCAGAGAAGCTAGGGACAATACTATAAAGACCTTGGACTTAATCCAACACGCACACACTAAAAAACTCTCTTTGATGCTGTTATCTTTGGATGCTGAGAAGGCCTTCGACAGAGTCTCATGGCAGTCACTTTCACAGACATTGGAGCATATGGGCCTGGGACCCATTTGCTCCTCTAAGATTATGGCTTTATATCACTCTCCGACTGCATACATTAAGATTAATGGCACTCTGTCGAGGCCCTTCCCCATCCGGAATGGGACCCGGCAGGGATGCCCCCTATCACCTTTATTATACGTGTTGGTAATGGAACACTTACTGTCGGCCATTAGGGCTAACCCAGATATTCAAGGCATTCGGGTTGCCAACCGGGAACATAAATGTGCCGCATTTGCCGATGATCTCCTTATTTATTTATGTAATCCTCTCACCTCCCTTCCGTCCCTGCTAGTGGAGCTAAACCGCTTTAGTAAATGGTCCAATTTCAAAATTAATTTTGACAAGTCGGAGGCGCTGAATATCTCTCTGCCCCACACAATGGTAAACGCCCTAAAACCAAGTTTTCCCTTTAAATGGCCATCCCATGGTAGCATTGAATACCTGGGCATAAAGATTCCCTCCGATCTGACTAGGCTCTTTCAATTAAACTATCAAACCTTTCTGTCAAGACTCGAGGGAGACCTAGCCTCATGGCAAAAAGGCACTCTTTCGTGGTTTGGCAGGATTGGCGCTCTCAGGATGACCGCCCTGCCGCGATTATTGTACCTGGTCCAGACGGTCCCGGTATATATCCCGGCAGCATATTGGGCCAAGATACAACGCATATTTAATCAATTTGTCTGGTCCAAAAAACGCGCTCGCTTGAGATGCAGCGTTTTAACCAGGACCAAGAACGCGGGGGGAACAGGTCTGCCCGATTGTAGGCGATATTATATGGCAGCCGCCCATGCCAGGGTCTTGGACCTTTTGCACTGCTCTAAGTCTAAGCTCTGGGTTTGCCTGGCACAGGATCTGTGCCCTTTATCGACATCGACCTTGCCGTGGACCTGGCCCCTCCTCACCAAACATAAAATTGAGATGTCCTATAGTACCAAACAAACACTACGAACGATACACTCTATATCATCACGCAACCTCATGATCCAGCCTAGGGGACCCCTCATGCCACTAACTGACAACCCGGAGTTTCTACCGGGAGCATCGTCCAACAACTTTCTAGGTTGCACGAAACTAAACCCCCTGAGATTAAACCAGGTAGTTTCGGGGGGGTCCCTCCTTCCACTCCGGGAGATTGTAGAGAACCGCAACTTCAAATTGCGGTTCCACTTTGAATATGCCCAGCTCAAGCACTTCATAACCTCCCAGGACATTGACATAGCCCACCACCTGCCCCAAACGCCTTTTGAAAACCTTTGTAGTGGGCCCTCTGGTGCACGCCATGCAATCTCAAAGGTGTACAAATGTATGACGAACGCGGCGGAGACGTCTTCCCCCCGATTCTGTGCGGCATGGGAAGAGGAGCTCGGCCAGACTTTCCCTGAGAATCAGTGGAAACGTTGTTTCCGTTTGACCCACAGGTCCGTGGTGGCCACCAGGATGCAAGAAACCAGCTATAAAATACTGTCTAGATGGTATAGGGTCCCAGCATCTCTTCATGCATGGTATCCCGACGTCCCTGACACGTGTTGGCGATGTGGAGCGCAGGGGGGCACTATGTCGCATATCTGGTGGTACTGCCCGAGCTTGTCGGCCTTTTGGAAAAAAATACTGGCGGCCATTCATGAGGTCACCGGGGTTGTGGTTCCGAGTCGCCCAGAGGCGGTATTATTGTACATCTTTAATGTATCCGAAAAGGTCTATAAAAATTCTATCCTGGGCCATCTTCTCCAGGCAGCTAAGACAGTGATCCCACGACGATGGAAGGACTCTGCTCCCCCTTCGTTGGAAGAATGGGTCATGGAGGTAAATGTGATTCACCGTATGGAGGTGGTGATGGCTCAGTCACGCGGGCAGTCGGTGGTGACAGCCACCAAATGGCTTCAGTGGGAATCTTTTCTGTCTAGTAAAAAATTCTTGGATCTGTGTGACTCCTGAGGAGCAGGAACCCCCGGCTCCCTCCCTTCTTCAGATAACATACACCATCTTTTCGAATGGTCTTGGTCCAGCGGACAGTGTATCAGCCCCGGTCACCGCGCTCTACTTTCTATTTTTCCTCCTTTCTCTCTGACCTACGCTATCTTTCCTACATACCATGACTGCTACTCTCCTCTGTCTTTCCTCTCTGTGTTACTGGTTTCTATGGTTTCTACGGTTTAAAATGAGGACCTATGTGTCACCACAATGACTTATAATCCATTATGACTCCTATGACAGTTTAACATTGTTCAGATGTTTGATGAAATCTGTCTATCATTACATGGTCCCATGCTCTTTATTGTATGCCTATGTAAACTCAATAAAAATTTAAATTGGAAAAAAAAAATAAGAGGGGCTGATATCAGTCACATATGTAATGTCTGGGGTTATATCAGCACTGGAGCGTTATAAGAGGGGCTGATATCAGTCACATATGTAATGTCTGGGGTTATATCAGCACTGGAGCGTTATAAGAGGGACTGATATCAGTCACATATGTAATGTCTGGGGTTATATCAGCACTGGAGGGTTATAAGAGGGGCTGATATCAGTCACATATGTAATGTCTGGGGTTATATCAGCACTGGAGCGTTATAAGAGGGACTGATATCAGTCACATATGTAATGTCTGGGGTTATATCAGCACTGGAGCGTTATAAGAGGGGCTGATATCAGTCACATATGTAATGTCTGGGGTTATATCAGCACTGGAGCGTTATAAGAGGGGCTGATATCAGTCACATATGTAATGTCTGGGGTTATATCAGCACTGGAGCGTTATAAGAGGGACTGATATCAGTCACATATGTAATGTCTGGGGTTATATCAGCACTGGAGGGTTATAAGAGGGGCTGATATCAGTCAGATATGTAATGTCTGGGGTTATATCAGCACTGGAGCGTTATAAGAGGGACTGATATCAGTCACATATGTAATGTCTGGGGTTATATCAGCACTGGAGCGTTATAAGAGGGGCTGATATCAGTCACATATGTAATGTCTGGGGTTATATCAGCACTGGAGCGTTATAAGAGGGGCTGATATCAGTCACATATGTAATGTCTGGGGTTATATCAGCACTGGAGCGTTATAAGAGGGGCTGATATCAGTCACATATGTAATGTCTGGGGTTATATCAGCACTGGAGCGTTATAAGAGGGACTGATATCAGTCACATATGTAATGTCTGGGATTATATCAGCACTGGAGCATTATAAGAGGGGCTGATATCAGTCACATATGTAATGTCTGGATAATATATCAGTACTGGAGCATTATAAGAGGGGCTGATATCAGTCACATATGTAATGTCTGGGGTTATATCAGCACTGGAGGGTTATAAGAGGGGCTGATATCAGTCAGATATGTAATGTCTGGGGTTATATCAGCACTGGAGCGTTATAAGAGGGGCTGATATCAGTCATATATGTAATGTCTGGGGTTACATCAGCACTAGAGCATTATAAGAGGGGCTGATATCAGTCACATATGTAATGTCTGGATAATATATCAGTACTGGAGCATTATAAGAGGGGCTGATATCAGTCACATATGTAATGTCTGGGGTTATATCAGCACTGGAGCGTTATAAGAGGGGCTGATATCAGTCAGATATGTAATGTCTGGGGTTATATCAGCACTGGAGGGTTATAAGAGGGGCTGATATCAGTCAGATATGTAATGTCTGGGGTTATATCAGCACTGGAGCGTTATAAGAGGGGCTGATATCAGTCACATATGTAATGTCTGGGGTTATATCAGCAGTGGAGCGTTTTAAGAGGGGCTGATATCAGTCACATATGTAATGTCTGGGGTTATATCAGCACTGGAGGGTTATAAGAGGGGCTGATATCAGTCAGATATGTAATGTCTGGGGTTATATCAGCACTGGAGCGTTATAAGAGGGGCTGATATCAGTCACATATGTAATGTCTGGGGTTATATCAGCACTGGAGCATTATAAGAGGGGCTGATATCAGTCACATATGTAATGTCTGGGGTTATATCAGCACTGGAGCGTTATAAGAGGGGCTGATATCAGTCACATATGTAATGTCTGGGGTTATATCAGCACTGGAGCATTATAAGAGGGGCTGATATCAGTCACATATGTAATGTCTGGAGGTTATATCAGCACTGGAGCATTATAAGAGGGGCTGATATCAGTCACATATGTAATGTCTGAGGTTATATCAGCACTGGAGCGTTATAAGAGGGGCTGATATCAGTCACATATGTAATGTCTGGGTTATATCAGCACTGGAGCGTTTTAAGAGGGGCTGATATCAGTCACATATGTAATGTCTGGATAATATATCAGTACTGGAGCATTATAAGAGGGGCTGATATCAGTCACATATGTAATGTCTGGGGTTATATCAGCACTGGAGCGTTTTAAGAGGGGATGATATCAGTCACATATGTAATGTCTGGGGTTATATCAGCACTGGAGCATTATAAGAGGGGCTGATATCAGTCACATATGTAATGTCTGGGGTTATATCAGCACTGGAGCGTTTTAAGAGGGGATGATATCAGTCACATATGTAATGTCTGGGGTTATATCAGCACTGAAGCGTTATAAGAGGGGCTGATATCAGTCCCATATGTAATGTCTGGGGTTATATCAGCACTGGAGCATTATAAGAGGAGCTGATATCAGTCACATATGTAATGTCTGGGGTTATATCAGCACTGGAGCATTATAAGAGGGGCTGATATCAGTCACATATGTAATGTCTGGGGTTATATCAGCACTGGAGCATTATAAGAGGAGCTGATATCAGTCACATATGTAATGTCTGGGGTTATATCAGCACTGGAGCATTATAAGAGGGGCTGATATCAGTCACATATGTAATGTCTGGGGTTATATCAGCACTGGAGCATTATAAGAGGGGCTGGTATCAGTCACATATGTAATGTCTGGGGTTATATCAGCACTGGAGCATTATAAGAGGGGCTGATATCAGTCACATATGTAATGTCTGGGGATATATCAGCACTGGAGCATTATAAGAGGGGCGGATATCAGTCACATATGTAATGTCTGGGGATATATCAGCACTGGAGCATTATAAGAGGGGCTTATATCAGTCACATATGTAATGTCTAGGGGTTATATCAGCACTGGAGCATTATAAGAGGGGCGAATATCAGTCACATATGTAATGTCTGGGGTTATATCAGCACTGGAGCATTATAAGAGGAGCTGATATCAGTCACATATGTAATGTCTGGGGTTATATCAGCACTGGAGCATTATAAGAGGAGCTGATATCAGTCACATATGTAATGTCTGGAGGTTATATCAGCACTGGAGGGTTATAAGAGGGGCTGATATCAGTCACATATGTAATGTCTGGGGTTATATCAGCACTGGAGCATTATAAGAGGAGCTGATATCAGTCACATATGTAATGTCTGGAGGTTATATCAGCACTGGAGCGTTATAAGAGGAGCTGATATCAGTCACATATGTAATGTCTGGGGGTTATATCAGCACTGGAGCATTATAAGAGGGGCTGATATCAGTCACATATGTAATGTCTGGGGTTATATCAGCACTGGAGGGTTATAAGAGGGGCTGATATCAGTCACATATGTAATGTCTGGGGTTATATCAGCACTAGAGCATTATAAGAGGCTGATATCAGTCACATATGTAATGTCTGGGTTATATCAGCACTAGAGCATTATAAGAGGCTGATATCAGTCACATGTGTAATGTCTGGAGGTTATATCAGCACTGGAGCATTATAAGAGGGGCTGATATCAGTTACATATGTAATGTCTGGGGTTATATCAGCACTGGAGCGTTATAAGAGGGGCTGATATCAGTCACATATGTAATATCTGGGGTTATATCAGCTCTGGAGCGTTATAAGAGGGGCTGATATCAGTCACATATGTAATGTCTGGAGGTTATATCAGCACTGGAGCGTTATAAGAGGGGCTGATATCAGTCACATATGTAATGTCTGGAGATTATATCAGCACTGGAGCGTTATAAGAGGGGCTGATATCAGTCACATATGTAATGTCTGGGGTTATATCAGCACTGGAGCATTATAAGAGGGGCTGATATCAGTCACATATGTAATGTCTGGGGTTATATCAGCACTGGAGCATTATAAGAGGGGCTGATATCAGTCACATATGTAATGTCTGGGGTTATATCAGCACTGGAGCATTATAAGAGGAGCTGATATCAGTCACATATGTAATGTCTGGGGTTATATCAGCACTGGAGCATTATAAGAGGGGCTGATATCAGTCACATATGTAATGTCTGGAGTTATATCAGCACTGGAGCATTATAAGAGGGGCTGATATCAGTCACATATGTAATGTCTGGGGTTATATCAGCACTGGAGGGTTATAAGAGGGGCTGATATCAGTCACATATGTAATGTCTGGGGTTATATCAGCACTGGAGCATTATAAGAGGAGCTGATATCAGTCACATATGTAATGTCTGGAGGTTATATCAGCACTGGAGGGTTATAAGAGGGGCTGATATCAGTCACATATGTAATGTCTGGGGTTATATCAGCACTAGAGCATTATAAGAGGCTGATATCAGTCACATATGTAATGTCTGGGTTATATCAGCACTAGAGCATTATAAGAGGCTGATATCAGTCACATGTGTAATGTCTGGAGGTTATATCAGCACTGGAGCATTATAAGAGGCTGATATCAGTCACATGTGTAATGTCTGGGGTTATATCAGCACTGGAGTGTTATAAGAGGGGCTGATATCAGTTACATATGTAATGTCTGGGGTTATATCAGCACTGGAGCATTATAAGAGGGGCTGATATCAGTCACATATGTAATGTCTGGAGGTTATATCAGCACTGGAGCGTTATAAGAGGGGCTGATATCAGTCACATATGTAATGTCTGGGGTTATATCAGCACTGGAGCATTATAAGAGGGGCTGATATCAGTCACATATGTAATGTCTGGGGTTATATCAGCACTGGAGCGTTATAAGAGGGGCTGATATCAGTCACATATGTAATGTCTGGAGGTTATATCAGCACTGGAGAATTATAAGAGGGGCTGATATCAGTCACATATGTAATGTCTGGGGGTTATATCAGCACTGGAGAATTATAAGAGGGGCTGATATCAGTCACATATGTAATGTCTGGGGTTATATCAGCACTGGAGCGTTATAAGAGGGGCTGATATCAGTCACATATGTAATGTCTGGATAATATATCAGTACTGGAGCATTATAAGAGGGGCTGATATCAATCACATATGTAATGTCTGGGGTTATATCAGCAGTGGAGCGTTTTAAGAGGGGCTGATATCAGTCACATATGTAATGTCTGGGGTTATATCAGCACTGGAGCGTTATAAGAGGGGCTGATATCAGTCACATATGTAATGTCTGGGGTTATATCAGCACTGGAGCGTTATAAGAGGGGCTGATATCAGTCACATATGTAATGTCTGGATAATATATCAGTACTGGAGCATTATAAGAGGGGCTGATATCAGTCACATATGTAATGTCTGGAGGTTATATCAGCACTGGAGCGTTTTAAGAGGGGATGATATCAGTCACACATGTAATGTCTGGGGTTATATCAGCACTGAAGCGTTATAAGAGGGGCTGATATCAGTCACATGTGTAATGTCTGGGGTTATATCAGCACTGGAGCATTATAAGAGGAGCTGATATCAGTCACATATGTAATGTCTGGGGTTATATCAGCACTGGAGCATTATAAGAGGGGCTGATATCAGTCACATATGTAATGTCTGGGGTTATATCAGCACTGGAGCATTATAAGAGGAGCTGATATCAGTCACATATGTAATGTCTGGGGTTATATCAGCACTGGAGCATTATAAGAGGGGCTGATATCAGTCACATATGTAATGTCTGGGGATATATCAGCACTGGAGCATTATAAGAGGGGCGGATATCAGTCACATATGTAATGTCTAGGGGTTATATCAGCACTGGAGCATTATAAGAGGGGCGAATATCAGTCACATATGTAATGTCTGGGGTTATATCAGCACTGGAGCATTATAAGAGGAGCTGATATCAGTCACATATGTAATGTCTGGGGTTATATCAGCACTGGAGCATTATAAGAGGGGCTGATATCAGTCACATATGTAATGTCTGGGGTTATATCAGCACTGGAGCATTATAAGAGGAGCTGATATCAGTCACATATGTAATGTCTGGAGGTTATATCAGCACTGGAGCGTTATAAGAGGAGCTGATATCAGTCACATATGTAATGTCTGGGGGTTATATCAGCACTGGAGCATTATAAGAGGGGCTGATATCAGTCACATATGTAATGTCTGGGGTTATATCAGCACTGGAGGGTTATAAGAGGGGCTGATATCAGTCACATATGTAATGTCTGGGGTTATATCAGCACTGGAGCATTATAAGAGGGGCTGATATCAGTCACATATGTAATGTCTGGGGTTGTATCAGCACTGGAGCATTATAAGACGGGCTGATATCAGTCACGTATGTAATGTCTGGGGTTATATCAGCACTGGAGCATTATAAGAGGAGCTGATATCAGTCACATATGTAATGTCTGGGGATATATCAGCACTGGAGCATTATATGAGGGGCTGATATCAGTCACATATGTAATGTCTGGGGATATATCAGCAGTGGAGCATTATAAGAGGGGCTGATATCAGTCACGTGTAATGTCTGGGGTTATATCAGCACTGGAGCATTATAAGAGGGGCTGATATCAGTCACATATGTAATGTCTGGAGGTTATATCAGCACTGGAGCATTATAAGAGGGGCTGATATCAGTCACATATGTAATGTCTGGGGTTATATCAGCTCTGGAGCGTTATAAGAGGGGCTGATATCAGTCACATATGTAATGTCTGGGGTTATATCAGCAGTGGAGCGTTATAAGAGGGGCTGATATCAGTCACATATGTAATGTCTGGAGATTATATCAGCACTGGAGCGTTATAAGAGGGGCTGATATCAGTCACATATGTAATGTCTGGGGTTATATCAGCACTGGAGCATTATAAGAGGGGCTGATATCAGTCACATATGTAATGTCTGGGGTTATATCAGCACTGGAGCATTATAAGAGGGGCTGATATCAGTCACATATGTAATGTCTGGGGTTATATCAGCACTGGAGCATTATAAGAGGAGCTGATATCAGTCACATATGTAATGTCTGGGGTTATATCAGCACTGGAGCATTATAAGAGGGGCTGATATCAGTCACATATGTAATGTCTGGAGTTATATCAGCACTGGAGCATTATAAGAGGGGCTGATATCAGTCACATATGTAATGTCTGGGGTTATATCAGCACTGGAGGGTTATAAGAGGGGCTGATATCAGTCACATATGTAATGTCTGGGGTTATATCAGCACTGGAGCATTATAAGAGGAGCTGATATCAGTCACATATGTAATGTCTGGAGGTTATATCAGCACTGGAGCGTTATAAGAGGGGCTGATATCAGTCACATATGTAATGTCTGGGGTTATATCAGCACTGGAGGGTTATAAGAGGGGCTGATATCAGTCACATATGTAATGTCTGGGTTATATCAGCACTAAAGCATTATAAGAGGCTGATATCAGTCACATGTGTAATGTCTGGAGGTTATATCAGCACTGGAGCATTATAAGAGGCTGATATCAGTCACATGTGTAATGTCTGGGGTTATATCAGCACTGGAGCATTATAAGAGGGGCTGATATCAGTCACATATGTAATGTCTGGGGTTATATCAGCACTGGAGCATTATAAGAGGGGCTGATATCAGTCACATATGTAATGTCTGGGGTTATATCAGCACTGGAGTGTTATAAGAGGGGCTGATATCAGTTACATATGTAATGTCTGGGGTTATATCAGCACTGGAGCGTTATAAGAGGAGCTGATATCAGTCACATATGTAATGTCTGGGGTTATATCAGCACTGGAGCATTATAAGAGGGGCTGATATCAGTCACATATGTAATGTCTGGAGGTTATATCAGCACTGGAGCGTTATAAGAGGGGCTGATATCAGTCACATATGTAATGTCTGGAGATTATATCAGCACTGGAGCGTTATAAGAGGGGCTGATATCAGTCACATATGTAATGTCTGGGGTTATATCAGCACTGGAGCATTATAAGAGGGGCTGATATCAGTCACATATGTAATGTCTGGGGTTATATCAGCACTGGAGCATTATAAGAGGGGCTGATATCAGTCACATATGTAATGTCTGGAGTTATATCAGCACTGGAGCGTTATAAGAGGGGCTGATATCAGTCACATATGTAATGTCTGGGGTTATATCAGCACTGGAGCATTATAAGAGGAGCTGATATCAGTCACATACGTAATGTCTGGGGTTATATCAGCACTGGAGCATTATAAGAGGGGCTGATATCAGTCACATACGTAATGTCTGGGGTTATATCAGCACTGGAGCATTATAAGAGGGGCTGATATCAGTCACATATGTAATGTCTGGGGTTATATCAGCACTGGAGCATTATAAGAGGGGCTGATATCAGTCACATATGTAATGTCTGGGGTTATATCAGCACTGGAGCATTATAAGAGGGGCTGATATCAGTCACATATGTAATGTCTGGGGTTGTATCAGCACTGGAGCATTATAAGACGGGCTGATATCAGTCACGTATGTAATGTCTGGGGTTATATCAGCACTGGAGCATTATAAGAGGAGCTGATATCAGTCACATATGTAATGTCTGGGGATATATCAGCACTGGAGCGTTATAAGAGGGGCTGATATCAGTCACGTATGTAATGTCTGGGGTTATATCAGCACTGGAGCATTATAAGAGGGGCTGATATCAGTCACGTATGTAATGTCTGGGGTTATATCAGCACTGGAGCATTATATGAGGGGCTGATATCAGTCACATATGTAATGTCTGGGGATATATCAGCAGTGGAGCATTATAAGAGGGGCTGATATCAGTCACGTGTAATGTCTGGGGTTATATCAGCACTGGAGCATTATAAGAGGGGCTGATATCAGTCACATATGTAATGTCTGGAGGTTATATCAGCACTGGAGCATTATAAGAGGGGCTGATATCAGTCACATATGTAATGTCTGGGGTTATATCAGCACTGGAGCATTATAAGAGGGGCTGATATCAGTCACATATGTAATGTCTGGGATTATATCAGCACTGGAGCATTATAAGAGGGGCTGATATCAGTCACATATGTAATGTCTGGGGTTATATCAGCACTGGAGCATTATAAGAGGGGCTGATATCAGTCACATATGTAATGTCTGGGGTTATATCAGCACTGGAGCATTATAAGAGGGGCTGATATCAGTCACATATGTAATGTCTGGAGGTTATATCAGCACTGGAGCATTATAAGAGGAGCTGATATCAGTCACATATGTAATGTCTGGGGGTTATATCAGCAGTGGAGCATTATAAGAGGGGCTGATATCAGTCACATATGTAATGTCTGGGATTATATCAGCACTGGAGCATTATAAGAGGGGCTGATATCAGTCACATATGTAATGTCTGGGGTTATATCAGCACTGGAGCATTATAAGAGGGGCTGATATCAGTCACATATGTAATGTCTGGGATTATATCAGCACTGGAGCATTATAAGAGGCTGATATCAGTCACATATGTAATGTCTGGGGGTTATATCAGCACTGGAGAATTATAAGAGGGGCTGATATCAGTCACATATGTAATGTCTGGGGTTACATCAGCACTGGAGCATTATAAGAGGGGCTGATATCAGTCACATATGTAATGTCTGGGGATATATCAGCACTGGAGCATTATAAGAGGGGCGGATATCAGTCACATATGTAATGTCTGGGGATATATCAGCACTGGAGCGTTATAAGAGGGGCTGATATCAGTCACATATGTAATGTCTGGAGGATATATCAGCACTGGAGCATTATAAGAGGGGCTGATATCAGTCACATATGTAATGTCTGGGGTTATATCAGCAGTGGAGCGTTATAAGAGGGGCGAATATCAGTCACATATGTAATGTCTGGGGTTATATCAGCACTGGAGCATTATAAGAGGCTGATAGTCACATATGTAATGTCTGGAGGTTATATCAGCACTGGAGCATTATAAGAGGGGCTGATATCAGACACATATGTAATGTCTGGGGTTATATCAGCACTGGAGCATTATAAGAGGGGCTGATATCAGTCACATATGTAATGTCTGGGGTTATATCAGCACTGGAGCATTATAAGAGGGGCTGATATCAGTCACATATGTAATGTCTGGGGTTATATCAGCACTGGAGGGTTATAAGAGGAGCTGATATCAGTCACATATGTAATGTCTGGGGTTATATCAGCACTGGAGCATTATAAGAGGGGCTGATATCAGTCACATATGTAATGTCTGGGGTTATATCAGCACTAGAGCATTAGAAGAGGCTGATATCAGTCACATATGTAATGTCTGGAGGTTATATCAGCACTGGAGCGTTATAAGAGGGGCTGATATCAGTCACATATGTAATGTCTGGGGTTATATCAGCACTGGAGCGTTATAAGAGGGGCTGATATCAGTCACATATGTAATGTCTGGAGATTATATCAGCACTGGAGCGTTATAAGAGGGGCTGATATCAGTCACATATGTAATGTCTGGAGGTTATATCAGCACTGGAGCATTATAAGAGGGGCTGATATCAGTCACATATGTAATGTCTGGAGTTATATCAGCACTGGAGCGTTATAAGAGGGGCTGATATCAGTCACATATGTAATGTCTGGAGGTTATATCAGCACTGGAGCATTATAAGAGGGGCTGATATCAGTCACATATGTAGTGTCTGGGGGTTATATCAGCACTGGAGCATTATAAGAGGGGCTGATATCAGTCACATATGTAATGTCTGGGGTTATATCAGCACTGGAGCGTTATAAGAGGGTCTGATATCAGTCACATATGTAATGTCTGGGGTTATATCAGCACTGGAGCATTATAAGAGGAGCTGATATCAGTCACATATGTAATGTCTGGGGTTATATCAGCACTGGAGCATTATAAGAGGAGCTGATATCAGTCACATATGTAATGTCTGGGGTTATATCAGCACTGGAGCATTATATGAGGGGCTGATATCAGTCACATATGTAATGTCTGGGGGTTATATCAGCACTTGAGCGTTATAAGAGGGGCTGATATCAGTCACATATGTAATGTCTGGGGTTATATCAGCACTGGAGCATTATAAGAGGGGCTGATATCAGTCACGTATGTAATGTCTGGGGTTATATCAGTATTGGAGCATTATAAGAGGGGCTGATATCAGTCACGTATGTAATGTCTGGGGTTATATCAGCACTGGAGCATTATATGAGGGGCTGATATCAGTCACATATGTAATGTCTGGGGGTTATATCAGCACTTGAGCGTTATAAGAGGGGCTGATATCAGTCACATATGTAATGTCTGGGGTTATATCAGCACTGGAGAATTATAAGAGGGGCTGATATCAGTCACATATGTAATGTCTGGGGTTATATCAGCACTGGAGCATTATAAGAGGGGCTGATATCAGTCACATATGTAGTGTCTGGGGGTTATATCAGCACTGGAGCATTATAAGAGGGGCTGATATCAGTCACATATATAATGTCTGGGGTTATATCAGCACTGGAGCATTATAAGAGGGGCTGATATCAGTCACATATGTAATGTCTGGAGGTTATATCAGCAATGGAGCATTATAAGAGGGGCTGATATCAGTCACATATGTAATGTCTGGGGTTATATCAGCACTGGAGCATTATAAGAGGGGCTGATATCAGTCACATATGTAATGTCTGGGATTATATCAGCACTGGAGCATTATAAGAGGGGCTGATATCAGTCACATATGTAATGTCTGGAGGTTATATCAGCACTGGAGCATTATAAGAGGGGCTGATATCAGTCACATATGTAATGTCTGGGGTTATATCAGCACTGGAGTGTTATAAGAGGGGCTGATATCAGTCACATATGTAATGTCTGGGGTTATATCAGCACTGGAGCATTATAAGAGGGGCTGATATCAGTCACATATGTAATGTCTGGAGTTATATCAGCACTGGAGCATTATAAGAGGGGCTGATATCAGTCACATATGTAATGTCTGGGGTTATATCAGCACTGGAGCATTATAAGAGGGGCTGATATCAGTCACATATGTAATGTCTGGAGTTATATCAGCACTGGAGCATTATAAGAGGGGCTGATATCAGTCACATATGTAATGTCTGGGGTTATATCAGCACTGGAGAATTATAAGAGGGGCTGATATCAGTCACATATGTAATGTCTAGGGGTTATATCAGCACTGGAGCATTATAAGAGGGGCTGATATCAGTCACATATGTAATGTCTGGGGTTATATCAGCACTGGAGCATTATAAGAGGGGCTGATATCAGTCACATATGTAATGTGTGGGATTATATCAGCACTGGAGCGTTATAAGAGGGGCTGATATCAGTCACATATGTAATGTCTGGGGTTATATCAGCACTGGAGCATTATAAGAGGGGCTGATATCAGTCACATATGTAATGTCTGGGGTTATATCAGCACTGGAGCATTATAAGAGGAGCTGATATCAGTCACATATGTAATGTCTGGGGTTATATCAGCACTGGAGCATTATAAGAGGGGCTGATATCAGTCACATATGTAATGTCTGGAGGTTATATCAGCACTGGAGCATTATAAGAGGAGCTGATATCAGTCACATATGTAATGTCTGGGGGTTATATCAGCAGTGGAGCATTATAAGAGGGGCTGATATCAGTCACATATGTAATGTCTGGGATTATATCAGCACTGGAGCATTATAAGAGGGGCTGATATCAGTCACATATGTAATGTCTGGGGTTATATCAGCACTGGAGCATTATAAGAGGGGCTGATATCAGTCACATATGTAATGTCTGGGATTATATCAGCACTGGAGCATTATAAGAGGCTGATATCAGTCACATATGTAATGTCTGGGGGTTATATCAGCACTGGAGAATTATAAGAGGGGCTGATATCAGTCACATATGTAATGTCTGGGGTTACATCAGCACTGGAGCATTATAAGAGGGGCTGATATCAGTCACATATGTAATGTCTGGGGATATATCAGCACTGGAGCATTATAAGAGGGGCGGATATCAGTCACATATGTAATGTCTGGGGATATATCAGCACTGGAGCGTTATAAGAGGGGCTGATATCAGTCACATATGTAATGTCTGGAGGATATATCAGCACTGGAGCATTATAAGAGGGGCTGATATCAGTCACATATGTAATGTCTGGGGTTATATCAGCAGTGGAGCGTTATAAGAGGGGCGAATATCAGTCACATATGTAATGTCTGGGGTTATATCAGCACTGGAGCATTATAAGAGGCTGATAGTCACATATGTAATGTCTGGAGGTTATATCAGCACTGGAGCATTATAAGAGGGGCTGATATCAGACACATATGTAATGTCTGGGGTTATATCAGCACTGGAGCATTATAAGAGGGGCTGATATCAGTCACATATGTAATGTCTGGGGTTATATCAGCACTGGAGCATTATAAGAGGGGCTGATATCAGTCACATATGTAATGTCTGGGGTTATATCAGCACTGGAGCATTATAAGAGGGGCTGATATCAGTCACATATGTAATGTCTGGGATTATATCAGCACTGGAGCATTATAAGAGGGGCTGATATCAGTCACATATGTAATGTCTGGGGTTATATCAGCACTGGAGCATTATAAGAGGGGCTGATATCAGTCACATATGTAATGTCTGGGGTTATATCAGCACTGGAGCATTATAAGAGGGGCTGATATCAGTCACATATGTAATGTCTGGAGGTTATATCAGCACTGGAGCATTATAAGAGGAGCTGATATCAGTCACATATGTAATGTCTGGGGGTTATATCAGCAGTGGAGCATTATAAGAGGGGCTGATATCAGTCACATATGTAATGTCTGGGATTATATCAGCACTGGAGCATTATAAGAGGGGCTGATATCAGTCACATATGTAATGTCTGGGGTTATATCAGCACTGGAGCATTATAAGAGGGGCTGATATCAGTCACATATGTAATGTCTGGGATTATATCAGCACTGGAGCATTATAAGAGGCTGATATCAGTCACATATGTAATGTCTGGGGGTTATATCAGCACTGGAGAATTATAAGAGGGGCTGATATCAGTCACATATGTAATGTCTGGGGTTACATCAGCACTGGAGCATTATAAGAGGGGCTGATATCAGTCACATATGTAATGTCTGGGGATATATCAGCACTGGAGCATTATAAGAGGGGCGGATATCAGTCACATATGTAATGTCTGGGGATATATCAGCACTGGAGCGTTATAAGAGGGGCTGATATCAGTCACATATGTAATGTCTGGAGGATATATCAGCACTGGAGCATTATAAGAGGGGCTGATATCAGTCACATATGTAATGTCTGGGGTTATATCAGCAGTGGAGCGTTATAAGAGGGGCGAATATCAGTCACATATGTAATGTCTGGGGTTATATCAGCACTGGAGCATTATAAGAGGCTGATAGTCACATATGTAATGTCTGGAGGTTATATCAGCACTGGAGCATTATAAGAGGGGCTGATATCAGACACATATGTAATGTCTGGGGTTATATCAGCACTGGAGCATTATAAGAGGGGCTGATATCAGTCACATATGTAATGTCTGGGGTTATATCAGCACTGGAGCATTATAAGAGGGGCTGATATCAGTCACATATGTAATGTCTGGGGTTATATCAGCACTGGAGGGTTATAAGAGGAGCTGATATCAGTCACATATGTAATGTCTGGGGTTATATCAGCACTGGAGCATTATAAGAGGGGCTGATATCAGTCACATATGTAATGTCTGGGGTTATATCAGCACTAGAGCATTAGAAGAGGCTGATATCAGTCACATATGTAATGTCTGGAGGTTATATCAGCACTGGAGCGTTATAAGAGGGGCTGATATCAGTCACATATGTAATGTCTGGGGTTATATCAGCACTGGAGCGTTATAAGAGGGGCTGATATCAGTCACATATGTAATGTCTGGAGATTATATCAGCACTGGAGCGTTATAAGAGGGGCTGATATCAGTCACATATGTAATGTCTGGAGGTTATATCAGCACTGGAGCATTATAAGAGGGGCTGATATCAGTCACATATGTAATGTCTGGAGTTATATCAGCACTGGAGCGTTATAAGAGGGGCTGATATCAGTCACATATGTAATGTCTGGAGGTTATATCAGCACTGGAGCATTATAAGAGGGGCTGATATCAGTCACATATGTAGTGTCTGGGGGTTATATCAGCACTGGAGCATTATAAGAGGGGCTGATATCAGTCACATATGTAATGTCTGGGGTTATATCAGCACTGGAGCGTTATAAGAGGGTCTGATATCAGTCACATATGTAATGTCTGGGGTTATATCAGCACTGGAGCATTATAAGAGGAGCTGATATCAGTCACATATGTAATGTCTGGGGTTATATCAGCACTGGAGCATTATAAGAGGAGCTGATATCAGTCACATATGTAATGTCTGGGGTTATATCAGCACTGGAGCATTATATGAGGGGCTGATATCAGTCACATATGTAATGTCTGGGGGTTATATCAGCACTTGAGCGTTATAAGAGGGGCTGATATCAGTCACATATGTAATGTCTGGGGTTATATCAGCACTGGAGCATTATAAGAGGGGCTGATATCAGTCACGTATGTAATGTCTGGGGTTATATCAGTATTGGAGCATTATAAGAGGGGCTGATATCAGTCACGTATGTAATGTCTGGGGTTATATCAGCACTGGAGCATTATATGAGGGGCTGATATCAGTCACATATGTAATGTCTGGGGGTTATATCAGCACTTGAGCGTTATAAGAGGGGCTGATATCAGTCACATATGTAATGTCTGGGGTTATATCAGCACTGGAGAATTATAAGAGGGGCTGATATCAGTCACATATGTAATGTCTGGGGTTATATCAGCACTGGAGCATTATAAGAGGGGCTGATATCAGTCACATATGTAGTGTCTGGGGGTTATATCAGCACTGGAGCATTATAAGAGGGGCTGATATCAGTCACATATATAATGTCTGGGGTTATATCAGCACTGGAGCATTATAAGAGGGGCTGATATCAGTCACATATGTAATGTCTGGAGGTTATATCAGCAATGGAGCATTATAAGAGGGGCTGATATCAGTCACATATGTAATGTCTGGGGTTATATCAGCACTGGAGCATTATAAGAGGGGCTGATATCAGTCACATATGTAATGTCTGGGATTATATCAGCACTGGAGCATTATAAGAGGGGCTGATATCAGTCACATATGTAATGTCTGGAGGTTATATCAGCACTGGAGCATTATAAGAGGGGCTGATATCAGTCACATATGTAATGTCTGGGGTTATATCAGCACTGGAGCATTATAAGAGGGGCTGATATCAGTCACATATGTAATGTCTGGAGTTATATCAGCACTGGAGCATTATAAGAGGGGCTGATATCAGTCACATATGTAATGTCTGGGGTTATATCAGCACTGGAGAATTATAAGAGGGGCTGATATCAGTCACATATGTAATGTCTAGGGGTTATATCAGCACTGGAGCATTATAAGAGGGGCTGATATCAGTCACATATGTAATGTCTGGGGTTATATCAGCACTGGAGCATTATAAGAGGGGCTGATATCAGTCACATATGTAATGTGTGGGATTATATCAGCACTGGAGCGTTATAAGAGGGGCTGATATCAGTCACATATGTAATGTCTGGGGTTATATCAGCACTGGAGCATTATAAGAGGGGCTGATATCAGTCACATATGTAATGTCTGGGGTTATATCAGCACTGGAGCATTATAAGAGGAGCTGATATCAGTCACATATGTAATGTCTGGGGTTATATCAGCACTGGAGCATTATAAGAGGGGCTGATATCAGTCACATATGTAATGTCTGGGGTTATATCAGCACTGGAGCATTATAAGAGGGGCTGATATCAGTCACATATGTAATGTCTGGGGATATATCAGCACTGGAGCATTATATGAGGGGCTGATATCAGTCACATATGTAATGTCTGGGGTTATATCAGCAGTGGAGCATTATAAGAGGGGCTGATATCAGTCACATATGTAATGTCTGGGGTTATATCAGCACTGGAGAATTATAAGAGGGGCTGATATCAGTCACATATGTAATGTCTGGGGTTATATCAGCACTGGAGCATTATAAGAGGGGCTGATATCAGTCACATATGTAGTGTCTGGGGGTTATATCAGCACTGGAGCATTATAAGAGGGGCTGATATCAGTCACATATGTAATGTCTGGAGGTTATATCAGCACTGGAGCATTATAAGAGGGGCTGATATCAGTCACATATGTAATGTCTGGAGGTTATATCAGCACTGGAGCATTATAAGAGGGGCTGATATCAGTCACATATGTAATGTCTGGGATTATATCAGCACTGGAGCATTATAAGAGGGGCTGATATCAGTCACATATGTAATGTCTGGAGTTATATCAGCACTGGAGGGTTATAAGAGGGGCTGATATCAGTCACATATGTAATGTCTGGGATTATATCAGCACTGGAGCATTATAAGAGGGGCTGATATCAGTCACATATGTAATGTCTGGAGTTATATCAGCACTGGAGGGTTATAAGAGGGGCTGATATCAGTCACATATGTAATGTCTGGGATTATATCAGCACTGGAGCATTATAAGAGGGGCTGATATCAGTCACATATGTAATGTCTGGGGGTTATATCAGCACTGGAGGGTTATAAGAGGAGCTGATATCAGTCACATATGTAATGTCTGGGATTATATCAGCACTGGAGCATTATAAGAGGGGCTGATATCAGTCACATATGTAATGTCTGGAGGTTATATCAGCACTGGAGCATTATAAGAGGGGCTGATATCAGTCACATATGTAATGTCTGGAGTTATATCAGCACTGGAGCATTATAAGAGGGGCTGATATCAGTCACATATGTAATGTCTGGGGTTATATCAGCACTGGAGAATTATAAGAGGGGCTGATATCAGTCACATATGTAATGTCTAGGGGTTATATCAGCACTGGAGCATTATAAGAGGGGCAGATATCAGTCACATATGTAATGTCTGGGGGTTATATCAGCACTGGAGCATTATAAGAGGAGCTGATATCAGTCACATATGTAATGTCTGGGGTTATATCAGCCCTGGAGCAATATAAGAGGGGCTGATATCAGTCACATATGTAATGTCTGGAGGTTATATCAGCACTGGAGCATTATAAGAGGGGCTGATATCAGTCACATATGTAATGTCTGGAGGTTATATCAGCACTGGAGCGTTATAAGAGGAGCTGATATCAGTCACATATGTAATGTCTGGGGTTATATCAGCACTGGAGCATTATAAGAGGGGCTGATATCAGTCACATATGTAATGTCTGGGGTTATATCAGCACTGGAGCGTTATAAGAGGGGCTGATATCAGTCACATATGTAATGTCTGGAGGTTATATCAGCACTGGAGCGTTATAGGAGGGGCTGATATCAGTCACATATGTAATGTCTGGGGTTATATCAGCACTGGAGCATTATAAGAGGGGCTGATATCAGTCACATATGTAATGTCTGGGGTTATATCAGCACTGGAGGGTTATATGAGGAGCTGATATCAGTCACATATGTAATGTCTGAGAATATATCAGCACTGGAGGGTTATAAGAGGGGCTGATATCAGTCACATATGTAATGTCTGGGGTTATATCAGCACTGGAGCATTATAACAGGAGCTGATATCAGTCACATATGTAATGTCTGGGTTATATCAGCACTGGAGCATTATAAGAGGCTGATATCAGTCACATATGTAATGTCTGGAGGTTATATCAGCACTGGAGCGTTATAAGAGGGGCTGATATCAGTCACATATGTAATGTCTGGGGTTATATCAGCACTGGAGCGTTATAAGAGGGGCTGATATCAGTCACATATGTAATGTCTGGATATTATATCAGCACTGGAGCGTTATAAGAGGGGCTGATATCAGTCACATATGTAATGTCTGGAGGTTATATCAGCACTGGAGCATTATAAGAGGGGCTGATATCAGTCACATATGTAATGTCTGGAGGTTATATCAGCACTGGAGCATTATAAGAGGGGCTGATATCAGTCACATATGTAATGTCTGGGGTTATATCAGCACTGGAGCATTATAAGAGGGGCTGATATCAGTCACATATGTAATGTCTGGAGGTTATATCAGCACTGGAGCGTTATAAGAGGGGCTGATATCAGTCACATATGTAATGTCTGGAGGTTATATCAGCACTGGAGCATTATAAGAGGGGCTGATATCAGTCACATATGTAATGTCTGGGGTTATATCAGCACTGGAGCATTATAATAGGGGCTGATATCAGTCACATATGTAGTGTCTGGAGGTTATATGAGCACTGGAGCATTATAAGAGGGGCTGATATCAGTCACATATGTAATGGCTGGAGGTTATATCAGCACTGGAGCATTATAAGAGGGGCTGATATCAGTCACATATGTAATGTCTAGAGGATATATCAGTACTGGAGCATTATAATAGGGGCTGATATCAGTCACATATGTAGTGTCTGGAGGTTATATCAGCACTGGAGCATTATAAGAGGAGCTAATATCAGTCACCTATGTAATGTCTGGAGGTTATATCAGCACTGGAGCATTATAAGAGGGGCTGATATCAGTCACATATGTAATGGCTGGAGGTTATATCAGCACTGGAGTGTTATAAGAGGGGCTGATATCAGTCACATATGTAATGGCTGGAGGTTATATCAGCACTGGAGCGTTATAAGAGGGGCTGATATCAGTCACATATGTAATGGCTGGAGGTTATATCAGCACTGGAGCATTATAAGAGGGGCTGATATCAGTCACATATGTAATGGCTGGAGGTTATATCAGCACTGGAGCATTATAAGAGGGGCTGATATCAGTCACATATGTAATGTCTGGGGTTATATCAGCACTGGAGCGTTATAAGAGGGGCTGATATCAGTCACATATGTAATGGCTGGAGGTTATATCAGCACTGGAGCATTATAAGAGGGGCTGATATCAGTCACATATGTAATGTCTGGAGGTTATATCAGTACTGGAGCATTATAAGAGGGGCTGATATCAGTCACATATGTAATGTCTGGAGGTTATATCAGCACTGGAGCGTTATAAGAGGGGCTGATATCAGTCACATATGTAATGTCTGGAGGTTATATCAGCACTGGAGCATTATAAGAGGCTGATATCAGTCACATATGTAATGTCTGGGGTTATATCAGCACTGGAGCATTATAAGAGGGGCTGATATCAGTCACATATGTAATGTCTGGGGGTTATATCAGCACTGGAGCGTTATAAGGGGGGCTGATATCAGTCACATATGTAATGTCTGGGGTTATATCAGCACTGGACCATTATAAGAGGGGCTGATATCAGTCACATATGTAATGTCTGGGGTTATATCAGCACTGGAGCATTATAAGAGGGGCTGATATCAGTCACATATGTAATGTCTGGGGGTATATCAGCACTGGAGCATTATAAGAGGGGCGGATATCAGTCACATATGTAATGTCTGGGGTTATATCAGCACTGGAGCATTATAAGAGGGGCTGATATCAGTCACATATGTAATGTCTGGGGTTATATCAGCACTGGAGCGTTATAAGAGGGGCGGATATCAGTCACATATGTAATGTCTGGGGTTATATCAGCACTGGAGCATTATATGAGTGGCTGATATCAGTCACATATGTAATGGCTGGAGGTTATATCAGCACTGGAGCATTATAAGAGGGGCTGATATCAGTCACATATGTAATGTCTGGGGTTATATCAGCACTGGAGCATTATAAGAGGGGCTGATATCAGTCACATATGTAATGTCTGGGGGTTATATCAGCACTGGAGCGTTATAAGGGGGGCTGATATCAGTCACATATGTAATGTCTGGGGTTATATCAGCACTGGAGCATTATAAGAGGGGCTGATATCAGTCACATATGTAATGTCTGGGGTTATATCAGCACTGGAGCATTATATGAGTGGCTGATATCAGTCACATATGTAATGGCTGGAGGTTATATCAGCACTGGAGCATTATAAGAGGGGCTGATATCAGTCACATATGTAATGTCTGGGGTTATATCAGCACTGGAGCATTATAAGAGGGGCTGATATCAGTCACATATGTAATGTCTGGGGTTATATCAGCACTGGAGTGTTATAAGAGGGGCTGATATCAGTCACATATGTAATGTCTGGGGTTATATCAGCACTGGAGCATTATAAGAGGGGCTGATATCAGTCACATATGTAATGTCTGGGGTTATATCAGCACTGGACCATTATAAGAGGGGCTGATATCAGTCAGATATGTAATGTCTGGGGTTATATCAGCACTGGAGAATTATAAGAGGGGCTGATATCAGTCACATATGTAATGTCTGGAGGTTATATCAGCACTGGAGCATTATAAGAGGGGCTGCTATCAGTCACATATGTAATGTCTGGGGTTATATCAGCACTGGAGTGTTATAAGAGGGGCTGATATCAGTCACATATGTAATGTCTGGGGTTATATCAGTACTGGAGCATTATAAGAGGGGCTGATATCAGTCACATATGTAATGTCTGGGGTTATATCAGCACTGGAGCATTATAAGAGGGGCTGATATCAGTCACATATGTAATGTCTGGGGTTATATCAGCACTGGAGTGTTATAAGAGGGGCTGATATCAGTCACATATGTAATGTCTGAGGTTATATCAGCACTGGAGCATTATAAGAGGGGCTGATATCAGTCACATATGTAATGTCTGGGGGTTATATCAGCACTGGAGCGTTATAAGGGGGGCTGATATCAGTCACATATGTAATGTCTGGGGTTATATCAGCACTGGAGCATTATAAGAGGGGCTGATATCAGTCACATATGTAATGTCTGGGGTTATATCATCACTGGACCATTATAAGAGGGGCTGATATCAGTCAGATATGTAATGTCTGGGGTTATATTAGCACTGGAGAATTATAAGAGGGGCTGATATCAGTCAAATATGTAATGGCTGGGGGTTATATCAGCAGTGGAGCATTATAAGAGGGGCTGATATCAGTCACATATGTAATGTCTGGGGTTATATCAGTACTGGACCATTATAAGAGGGGCTGATATCAGTCACATATGTAATGTCTGGGGGTTATATCAGCACTGGAGCATTATAAGAGGGGCTGATATCAGTCACATATGTAATGTCTGGGGTTATATCAGCACTGGAGCATTATAAGAGGGGCTGATATCAGTCACATATGTAGTGTCTGGGGGTTATATCAGCAGTGGAGCATTATAAGAGGGGCTGATATCAGTCACATATGTAATGTCTGGGGTTATATCAGTACTGGACCATTATAAGAGGGGCTGATATCAGTCACATATGTAATGTCTGGGGGTATATCAGTACTGGAGCATTATAAGAGGGGCTGATATCAGTCACATATGTAATGGCTGGAGGTTATATCAGCACTGGAGCGTTATAAGAGGGGCTGATATCAGTCACATATGTAATGGCTGGAGGTTATATCAGCACTGGAGCGTTATAAGAGGGGCTGATATCAGTCACATATGTAATGGCTGGAGGTTATATCAGCACTGGAGCATTATAAAAGGGGCTGATATCAGTCACATATGTAATGTCTGGAGGTTATATCAGTACTGGAGCGTTATAAGAGGGGCTGATATCAGTCACATATGTAATGTCTGGGGTTATATCAGCACTGGAGCATTATAAGAGGGGCTGATATCAGTCACATATGTAATGGCTGGAGGTTATATCAGCACTGGAGTGTTATAAGAGGGGCTGATATCAGTCACATATGTAATGGCTGGAGGATATATCAGCACTGGAGTGTTATAAGAGGGGCTGATATCAGTCACATATGTAATGTCTGGGGGTTATATCAGCACTGGAGTGTTATAAGGGGGGCTGATATCACTCACATATGTAATGTCTGGAGGTTATATCAGCACTGGAGCGTTATAAGAGGGGCTGATATCAGTCACATATGTAATGTCTGGGGTTATATCAGCACTGGAGCGTTATCAGAGGAGCTAATATCAGTCACATGTAATGTCTGGGGTTATATCAGCACTGGAGCATTATAAGAGGCTGATATCAGTCACCTATATAATGTCTGGAGGTTATATCAGCACTGGAGCGTTATAAGAGGGGCTGATATCAGTCACATATGTAATGGCTGGAGGTTATATCAGCACTGGAGTGTTATAAGAGGGGCTGATATCAGTCACATATGTAATGGCTGGAGGTTATATCAGCACTGGAGCATTATAAAAGGGGCTGATATCAGTCACATATGTAATGTCTGGAGGTTATATCAGTACTGGAGCGTTATAAGAGGGGCTGATATCAGTCACATATGTAATGTCTGGGGTTATATCAGCACTGGAGCATTATAAGAGGGGCTGATATCAGTCACATATGTAATGGCTGGAGGTTATATCAGCACTGGAGTGTTATAAGAGGGGCTGATATCAGTCACATATGTAATGGCTGGAGGTTATATCAGCACTGGAGTGTTATAAGAGGGGCTGATATCACTCACATATGTAATGTCTGGAGGTTATATCAGCACTGGAGCGTTATAAGAGGGGCTGATATCAGTCACATATGTAATGTCTGGGGTTATATCAGCACTGGAGCGTTATCAGAGGAGCTAATATCAGTCACATGTAATGTCTGGGGTTATATCAGCACTGGAGCATTATAAGAGGCTGATATCAGTCACATATGTAATGTCTGGGGTTATATCAGTACTGGAGCATTATAAGAGGGGCTGATATCAGTCACATATGTAATGTCTGGGGGTTATATCAGCACTGGAGCGTTATAAGGGGGGCTGATATCAGTCACATATGTAATGTCTGGGGTTATATCAGCACTGGACCATTATAAGAGGGGCTGATATCAGTCACATATGTAATGTCTGGGGTTATATCAGCACTGGAGCATTATAAGAGGCTGATATCAGTCACATATGTAATGTCTGGGGTTATATCAGCACTGGAGCATTATAAGAGGGGCTGATATCAGTCACATATGTAATGTCTGGGGTTATATCAGCACTGGAGCATTATAAGAGTGGCTGATATCAGTCACCTATGTAATGTCTGGGGGTTATATCAGCACTGGAGCATTATAAGAGGGGCTGATATCAGTCACATATGTAATGTCTGGGGTTATATCAGCACTGGAGCGTTATAAGAGGGGCTGATATCAGTCACATATGTAATGTCTGGGGTTATATCAGCACTGGAGCATTATAAGAGGGGCTGATATCAGTCACATATGTAATGTCTGGGGGTTATATCAGCACTGGAGCGTTATAAGAGGGGCTGATATCAGTCACATATGTAATGTCTGGGGGTTATATCAGCACTGGAGCGTTATAAGGGGGGCTGATATCAGTCACATATGTAATGTCTGGGGTTATATCAGCACTGGAGCATTATAAGAGGGGCTGATATCAGTCACATATATAATGTCTGGGGTTATATCAGCACTGGACCATTATAAGAGGGGCTGATATCAGTCAGATATGTAATGTCTGGGGTTATATCATCACTGGAGAATTATAAGAGGGGCTGATATCAGTCACATATGTAATGTCTGGAGGTTATATCAGCACTGGAGCATTATAAGAGGGGCTGATATCAGTCACATGTGTAATGTCTGGGGTTATATCAGCACTGGAGCGTTATAAGAGGGGCTGATATCAGTCACATATGTAATGTCTGGGGTTATATCAGCACTGGAGCATTATAAGAGGGGCTGATATCAGTCACATATGTAATGGCTGGAGGTTATATCAGCACTGGAGCATTATAAGCGGGGCTGATATCAGTCACATATGTAATGTCTGGAGGTTATATCAGCACAGGAGCGTTATAAGAGGGGCTGATATCAGTCACATATGTAATGTCTGGGGTTATATCAGCACTGGAGAATTATAAGAGGGGCTGATATCAGTCACATGTAATGTCTGGGGTTATATCAGCACTGGAGTGTTATAAGAGGGGCTGATATCAGTCACATATGTAATGGCTGGAGGTTATATCAGCACTGGAGTGTTATAAGAGGGGCTGATATCAGTCACATATGTAATGGCTGGGGTTATATCAGCACTGGAGCATTATAAGAGGGGCGAATATCAGTCACATATGTAATGTCTGGGGTTATATCAGCACTGGAGCATTATAAGAGGGGCTAATATCAGTCACATATGTAATGTCTGGGGTTATATCAGCACTGGAGCGTTATAAGAGGAGCTGATATCAGTCACATATGTAATGTCTGGGGTTATATCAGCACTGGAGCATTATAAGAGGGGCTGATATCAGTCACATATGTAATGTCTGAGGTTATATCAGCACTGGAGCGTTATAAGAGGGGCTGATATCAGTCACATATGTAATGGCTGGGGTTATATCAGCACTGGAGCATTATAAGAGGGGCGAATATCAGTCACATATGTAATGTCTGGGGTTATATCAGCACTGGAGCATTATAAGAGGGGCTAATATCAGTCACATATGTAATGTCTGGGGTTATATCAGCACTGGAGCGTTATAAGAGGAGCTGATATCAGTCACATATGTAATGGCTGGGGTTATATCAGCACTGGAGCATTATAAGAGGGGCGAATATCAGTCACATATGTAATGTCTGGGGTTATATCAGCACTGGAGCATTATAAGAGGGGCTAATATCAGTCACATATGTAATGTCTGGAGGTTATATCAGCACAGGAGCGTTATAAGAGGGGCTGATATCAGTCACATATGTAATGTCTGGGGTTATATCAGCACTGGAGAATTATAAGAGGGGCTGATATCAGTCACATGTAATGTCTGGGGTTATATCAGCACTGGAGTGTTATAAGAGGGGCTGATATCAGTCACATATGTAATGGCTGGAGGTTATATCAGCACTGGAGTGTTATAAGAGGGGCTGATATCAGTCACATATGTAATGGCTGGGGTTATATCAGCACTGGAGCATTATAAGAGGGGCGAATATCAGTCACATATGTAATGTCTGGGGTTATATCAGCACTGGAGCATTATAAGAGGGGCTAATATCAGTCACATATGTAATGTCTGGGGTTATATCAGCACTGGAGCGTTATAAGAGGAGCTGATATCAGTCACATATGTAATGTCTGGGGTTATATCAGCACTGGAGCATTATAAGAGGGGCTGATATCAGTCACATATGTAATGTCTGAGGTTATATCAGCACTGGAGCGTTATAAGAGGGGCTGATATCAGTCACATATGTAATGGCTGGGGTTATATCAGCACTGGAGCATTATAAGAGGGGCGAATATCAGTCACATATGTAATGTCTGGGGTTATATCAGCACTGGAGCATTATAAGAGGGGCTAATATCAGTCACATATGTAATGTCTGGGGTTATATCAGCACTGGAGCGTTATAAGAGGAGCTGATATCAGTCACATATGTAATGTCTGGGGTTATATCAGCACTGGAGCATTATAAGAGGGGCTGATATCAGTCACATATGTAATGTCTGGGGGTTATATCAGCACTGGAGCGTTATAAGAGGGGCTGATATCAGTCACATATGTAATCTCTGGAGGTTATATCAGCACTGGAGTGTTATAAGAGGGGCTGATATCAGTCACATATGTAATGGCTGGAGGTTATATCAGCACTGGAGCGTTATAAGAGGGGCTGATATTAATCACATATGTAATGTCTGGGGTTATATCAGCACTGGAGTGTTATAAGAGGGGCTGATATCAGTCACATATGTAATGTCTGGGGTTATATCAGTACTGGAGCATTATAAGAGGGGCTGATATCAGTCACATATGTAATGTCTGGGGTTATATCAGCACTGGAGCATTATAAGAGGGGCTGATATCAGTCACATATGTAATGTCTAGGGTTATATCAGCACTGGAGTGTTATAAGAGGGGCTGATATCAGTCACATATGTAATGGCTGGGGTTATATCAGCACTGGAGCATTATAAGAGGGGCGAATATCAGTCACATATGTAATGTCTGGGGTTATATCAGCACTGGAGCATTATAAGAGGGGCTAATATCAGTCACATATGTAATGTCTGGGGTTATATCAGCACTGGAGCGTTATAAGAGGAGCTGATATCATTCACATATGTAATGTCTGGGGTTATATCAGTACTGGAGCATTATAAGAAGGGCTGATATCAGTCACATATGTAATGTCTGAGGTTATATCAGCACTGGAGCATTATAAGAGGGGCTGATATCAGTCACATATGTAATGTCTGGGGTTATATCAGCACTGGAGCGTTATAAGAGGGGCTTATATCAGTCACATATGTAATGTCTGGGGGTTATATCAGCACTGGAGCGTTATAAGAGGGGCTGATATCAGTCACATATGTAATGTCTGAGGTTATATCAGCACTGGAGCATTATAAGAGGGGCTGATATCAGTCACATATGTAATGTCTGGGGGTTATATCAGCACTGGAGCGTTATAAGGGGGGCTGATATCAGTCACATATGTAATGTCTGGGGTTATATCAGCACTGGAGCATTATAAGAGGGGCTGATATCAGTCACATATGTAATATCTGGGGTTATATCAGCACTGGAGCGTTATAAGAGGGGCTGATATCAGTCACATATGTAATGTCTGGGGTTATATCAGCACTGGAGCCTTATAAGAGGGGCTGATATCAGTCACATATGTACAGTCTGGGGTTATATCAGCACTGGAGCGTTATAAGAGGGGCTGATATCAGTCACATATGTAATGTCTGGAGGTTATATCAGCACTGGAGTGTTATAAGAGGAGCTGATATCAGTCAAATATGTAATGGCTGGAGGTTATATCAGCACTGGAGTGTTATAAGAGGGGCTGATATCAGTCACATATGTAATGTCTGGGGTTATATCAGCACTAGAGCATTATAAGAGGGGCTGATATCAGTCACATATGTAATGTCTGGGATTATATCAGCACTGGAGCGTTATAAGAGGAGCTAATATCAGTCACATATGTAATGTCTGGGGTTATATCAGCACTGGAGCATTATAAGAGGGGCTGATATCAGTCACATATGTAATGTCTGGGATTATATCAGTACTGGAGCATTATAAGAGGGGCTGATATCAGTCACATATGTAATGTCTGGGGGTATATCAGTACTGGAGCATTATAAGAGGGGCTGATATCAGTCACATATGTAATGTCTGGGGGTTATATCAGCAGTGGAGCATTATAAGAGGGGCTGATATCAGTCACATATGTAATGTCTGGGGTTATATCAGTACTGGAGCATTATAAGAGGGGCTGATATCAGTCACATATGTAATGTCTGGGGGTATATCAGTACTGGAGCATTATAAGAGGGGCTGATATCAGTCACATATGTAATGTCTGGGGGTTATAACAGCACTGGAGCGTTATAAGAGGGGCTGATATCAGTCACATATGTAATGTCTGGGGTTATATCAGCACTGGAGCATTATAAGAGGCTGATATCAGTCACCTATATAATGTCTGGAGGTTATATCAGCACTGGAGCGTTATAAGAGGGGCTGATATCAGTCACATATGTAATGGCTGGAGGTTATATCAGCACTGGAGTGTTATAAGAGGGGCTGATATCAGTCACATATGTAATGGCTGGAGGTTATATCAGCACTGGAGCGTTATAAGAGGGGCTGATATCAGTCACATATGTAATGGCTGGAGGTTATATCAGCACTGGAGCATTATAAAAGGGGCTGATATCAGTCACATATGTAATGTCTGGAGGTTATATCAGTACTGGAGCGTTATAAGAGGGGCTGATATCAGTCACATATGTAATGTCTAGGGTTATATCAGCACTGGAGCATTATAAGAGGGGCTGATATCAGTCACATATGTAATGGCTGGAGGTTATATCAGCACTGGAGTGTTATAAGAGGGGCTGATATCAGTCACATATGTAATGGCTGGAGGTTATATCAGCACTGGAGTGTTATAAGAGGGGCTGATATCACTCACATATGTAATGTCTGGAGGTTATATCAGCACTGGAGCGTTATAAGAGGGGCTGATATCAGTCACATATGTAATGTCTGGGGTTATATCAGCACTGGAGCGTTATCAGAGGAGCTAATATCAGTCACATGTAATGTCTGGGGTTATATCAGCACTGGAGCATTATAAGAGGCTGATATCAGTCACATATGTAATGTCTGGGGTTATATCAGTACTGGAGCATTATAAGAGGGGCTGATATCAGTCACATATGTAATGTCTGGGGGTTATATCAGCACTGGAGCGTTATAAAGGGGGCTGATATCAGTCACATATGTAATGTCTGGGGTTATATCAGCACTGGACCATTATAAGAGGGGCTGATATCAGTCACATATGTAATGTCTGGGGTTATATCAGCACTGGAGCATTATAAGAGGCTGATATCAGTCACATATGTAATGTCTGGGGTTATATCAGCACTGGAGCATTATAAGAGGGGCTGATATCAGTCACATATGTAATGTCTGGGGTTATATCAGCACTGGAGCATTATAAGAGTGGCTGATATCAGTCACCTATGTAATGTCTGGGGGTTATATCAGCACTGGAGCATTATAAGAGGGGCTGATATCAGTCACATATGAAATGTCTGGGGTTATATCAGCACTGGGGCGTTATAAGAGGGGCTGATATCAGTCACATATGTAATGTCTGGGGTTATATCAGCACTGGAGCGTTATAAGAGGGGCTGATATCAGTCACATATGTAATGTCTGGGGTTATATCAGCACTGGAGCATTATAAGAGGGGCTGATATCAGTCACATATGTAATGTCTGGGGGTTATATCAGCACTGGAGCGTTATAAGGGGGGCTGATATCAGTCACATATGTAATGTCTGGGGTTATATCAGCACTGGAGCATTATAAGAGGGGCTGATATCAGTCACATATATAATGTCTGGGGTTATATCAGCACTGGACCATTATAAGAGGGGCTGATATCAGTCAGATATGTAATGTCTGGGGTTATATCAGCACTGGAGCGTTATAAGAGGGGCTGATATCAGTCACATATGTAATGTCTGGGGTTATATCAGCACTGGAGCATTATAAGAGGGGCTGATATCAGTCAGATATGTAATGTCTGGGGTTATATCAGCACTGGAGCATTATAAGAGGGGCTGATATCAGTCACATATGTAATGTCTGGGGTTATAGCAGCACTGGAGCATTATAAGAGGGGCTGATATCAGTCACATGTGTAATGTCTGGGGTTATATCAGCACTGGAGCGTTATAAGAGGGGCTGATATCAGTCACATATGTAATGTCTGGGGTTATATCAGCACTGGAGCATTATAAGAGGGGCTGATATCAGTCACATATGTAATGGCTGGAGGTTATATCAGCACTGGAGCATTATAAGCGGGGCTGATATCAGTCACATATGTAATGTCTGGAGGTTATATCAGCACAGGAGCGTTATAAGAGGGGCTGATATCAGTCACATATGTAATGTCTGGGGTTATATCAGCACTGGAGTGTTATAAGAGGGGCTGATATCAGTCACATATGTAATGGCTGGAGGTTATATCAGCACTGGAGTGTTATAAGAGGGGCTGATATCAGTCACATATGTAATGGCTGGGGTTATATCAGCACTGGAGCATTATAAGAGGGGCGAATATCAGTCACATATGTAATGTCTGGGGTTATATCAGCACTGGAGCATTATAAGAGGGGCTAATATCAGTCACATATGTAATGTCTGGGGTTATATCAGCACTGGAGCGTTATAAGAGGGGCTGATATCAGTCACATATGTAATGTCTGGGGGTTATATCAGCACTGGAGCATTATAAGAGGGGCTGATATCAGTCACATATGTAATGTCTGGGGGTTATATCAGCACTGGAGCGTTATAAGAGGGGCTGATATCAGTCACATATGTAATGTCTGGAGGTTATATCAGCACTGGAGTGTTATAAGAGGGGCTGATATCAGTCACATATGTAATGGCTGGAGGTTATATCAGCACTGGAGCGTTATAAGAGGGGCTGATATTAGTCACATATGTAATGTCTGGGGATATATCAGCACTGGAGCGTTATAAGAGGGGCTGATATCAGTCACATATGTAATGTCTAGAGGATATATCAGTACTGGAGCGTTATAAGAGGGGCTGATATCAGTCACATATGTAATGTCTGGGGTTATATCAGCACTAGAGCATTATAAGAGGGGCTGATATCAGTCACATATGTAATGTCTGGGATTATATCAGCACTGGAGCGTTATAAGAGGAGCTAATATCAGTCACATATGTAATGTCTGGGGTTATATCAGCACTGGAGCATTATAAGAGGCTGATATCAGTCACATATGTAATGTCTGGGGTTATATCAGCACTGGAGCATTATAAGAGGGGCTGATATTAGTCACATATGTAATGTCTGGGGGTTATATCAGCACTGGAGAATTATAAGAGGGGCTGATATCAGTCACATATGTAATGTCTGGGGTTATATCAGCACTGGAGCATTATAAGAGGGGCTGATATCAGTCACATATGTAATGTCTGGGGTTATATCAGCAGTGGAGCATTATAAGAGGGGCTGATATCAGTCACATATGTAATGGCTGGAGGTTATATCAGCACTGGAGCATTATAAGAGGGGCTGATATCAGTCACATATGTAATGTCTGGAGATTATATCAGCACAGGAGCGTTATAAGAGGGGCTGATATCAGTCACATATGTAATGTCTGGGGTTATATCAGCACTGGAGCATTATAAGAGGGGCTGATATCAGTCACATATGTAATGTCTGGGGTTATATCAGCACTGGACCATTATAAGAGGGGCTGATATCAGTCACATATGTAATGTCTGGGGTTATATCAGCACTGGAGAATTATAAGAGGGGCTGATATCAGTCACATATGTAATGTCTGGAGGTTATATCAGCACAGGAGCATTATAAGAGGGGCTGATATCAGTCACATATGTAATGTCTGGAGGTTATATCAGCAGTGGAGCATTATAAGAGGGGCTGATATCAGTCACATATGTAATGTCTGGGGTTAGATCAGCACTGGAGCGTTATAAGAGGGGCTGATATCAGTCACATATGTAATGTCTGGGGTTATATCAGCACTGGAGCGTTATAAGAGGGGCTGATATCAGTCACCTATGTAATGTCTGGAGGTTATATCAGCACTGGAGCATTATAAGAGGGGCTGATATCAGTCACATATGTAATGTCTAGAGGATATATCAGCACTGGAGCATTATAAGAGGGGCTGATATCAGTCACATATGTAATGCCTGGGGTTATATCAGCACTGGAGAATTATAAGAGGGGCTGATATCAGTCACATATGTAATGTCTGGAGGTTATATCAGCACTGGAGCATTATAAGAGGGGCTGATATCAGTCACATATGTAATGTCTGGAGGTTATATCAGCACTGGAGCGTTATAAGAGGGGCTGATATCAGTCACATATGTAATGTCTGGAGGTTATATCAGCACTGGAGCATTATAAGAGGCTGATATCAGTCACATATGTAATGTCTGGGGTTATATCAGCACTGGAGCATTATAAGAGGGGCTGATATCAGTCACATATGTAATGTCTGGGGTTATATCAGCACTGGAGTGTTATAAGAGGGGCTGATATCAGTCACATATGTAATGTCTGGGGGTTATATCAGCACTGGAGCGTTATAAGGGGGGCTGATATCAGTCACATATGTAATGTCTGGGGTTATATCAGCACTGGACGATTATAAGAGGGGCTGATATCAGTCACATATGTAATGTCTGGGGTTATATCAGCACTGGAGCATTATAAGAGGGGCTGATATCAGTCACATATGTAATGTCTGGGGTTATATCAGCACTGGAGTGTTATAAGAGGGGCTGATATCAGTCACATATGTAATGTCTGGGGTTATATCAGCACTGGAGCGTTATAAGAGGGGCGGATATCAGTCACATATGTAATGTCTGGGGTTATATCAGCACTGGAGCATTATAAGAGGGGCTGATATCAGTCACATATGTAATGTCTGGGGTTATATCAGCACTGGAGCATTATATGAGTGGCTGATATCAGTCACATATGTAATGGCTGGAGGTTATATCAGCACTGGAGCATTATAAGAGGGGCTGATATCAGTCACATATGTAATGTCTGGGGTTATATCAGCACTGGAGCGTTATAAGAGGGGCTGATATCAGTCACATATGTAATGTCTGGGATTATATCAGCACTGGAGCATTATAAGAGGCTGATATCAGTCACATATGTAATGTCTGGGGTTATATCAGCACTGGAGCATTATAAGAGGGGCTGATATCAGTCACATATGTAATGTCTGGGGGTTATATCAGCACTGGAGCGTTATAAGGGGGGCTGATATGAGTCACATATGTAATGTCTGGGGTTATATCAGCACTGGACCATTATAAGAGGGGCTGATATCAGTCACATATGTAATGTCTGGGGTTATATCAGCACTGGAGTGTTATAAGAGGGGCTGATATCAGTCACATATGTAATGTCTGGGGTTATATCAGTACTGGAGCATTATAAGAGGGGCTGATATCAGTCACATATGTAATGTCTGGGGTTATATCAGCACTGGAGCATTATAAGAGGGGCTGATATCAGTCACATATGTAATGTCTGGGGTTATATCAGCACTGGAGTGTTATAAGAGGGGCTGATATCAGTCACATATGTAATGGCTGGGGTTATATCAGCACTGGAGCATTATAAGAGGGGCTGATATCAGTCACATAGTTAATGTCTGAGGTTATATCAGCACTGGAGCATTATAAGAGGGGCTGATATCAGTCACATATGTAATGTCTGGGGGTTATATCAGCACTGGAGCGTTATAAGGGGGGCTGATATCAGTCACATATGTAATGTCTGGGGTTATATCAGCACTGGAGCATTATAAGAGGGGCTGATATCAGTCAGATATGTAATGTCTGGGGTTATATCAGCACTGGAGCATTATAAGAGGGGCTGATATCAGTCAGATATGTAATGTCTGGGGTTATATTAGCACTGGAGAATTATAAGAGGGGCTGATATCAGTCACATATGTAATGTCTGGGGTTATATCAGCACTAGAGCATTATAAGAGGGGCTGATATCAGTCACATATGTAATGTCTGGGATTATATCAGCACTGGAGCGTTATAAGAGGAGCTAATATCAGTCACATATGTAATGTCTGGGGTTATATCAGCACTGGAGCATTATAAGAGGGGCTGATATCAGTCACATATGTAGTGTCTGGGGGTTATATCAGCAGTGGAGCATTATAAGAGGGGCTGATATCAGTCACATATGTAATGTCTGGGGTTATATCAGTACTGGAGCATTATAAGAGGGGCTGATATCAGTCACATATGTAATGTCTGGGGGTATATCAGTACTGGAGCATTATAAGAGGGGCTGATATCAGTCACATATGTAATGTCTGGGGGTTATAACAGCACTGGAGCGTTATAAGAGGGGCTGATATCAGTCACATATGTAATGTCTGGGGTTATATCAGCACTGGAGCATTATAAGAGGCTGATATCAGTCACCTATATAATGTCTGGAGGTTATATCAGCACTGGAGCATTATAAGAGGGGCTGATATCAGTCACATATGTAATGTCTGAGGTTATATCAGCACTGGAGCGTTATAAGAGGGGCTGATATCAGTCACATATGTAATGTCTGGGGGTTATATCAGCACTGGAGCATTATAAGAGGGGCTGATATCAGTCACATATGTAATGGCTGGAGGTTATATCAGCACTGGAGCGTTATAAGAGGGGCTGATATCAGTCACATATGTAATGGCTGGAGGTTATATCAGCACTGGAGCATTATAAAAGGGGCTGATATCAGTCACATATGTAATGTCTGGGGTTATATCAGCACTGGAGCATTATAAGAGGGGCTGATATCAGTCACATATGTAATGGCTGGAGGTTATATCAGCACTGGAGCATTATAAAAGGGGCTGATATCAGTCACATATGTAATGTCTGGGGTTATATCAGCACTGGAGCATTATAAAAGGGGCTGATATCAGTCACATATGTAATGTCTGGGGTTATATCAGCACTGGAGCGTTATAAGAGGGGCTGATATCAGTCACATATGTAATGTCTGGGGTTATATCAGCACTGGAGTGTTATAAGGGGGGCTGATAACACTCACATATGTAATGTCTGGGGTTATATCAGCACTGGAGCATTATAAGAGGGGCTGATATCAGTCACATATGTAATGTCTGGGGTTATATCAGCACTGGAGCATTATAAGAGTGGCTGATATCAGTCACCTATGTAATGTCTGGGGGTTATATCAGCACTGGAGCATTATAAGAGGGGCTGATATCAGTCACATATGTAATGTCTGGAGGTTATATCAGCACTGGAGCGTTATAAGAGGGGCTGATATCATTCACATATGTAATGTCTGGGGTTATATCAGCACTGGAGCGTTATCAGAGGAGCTAATATCAGTCACATGTAATGTCTGGGGTTATATCAGCACTGGAGCATTATAAGAGGCTGATATCAGTCACATATGTAATGTCTGGGGTTATATCAGTACTGGAGCATTATAAGAGGGGCTGATATCAGTCACATATGTAATGTCTGGGGGTTATATCAGCACTGGAGCGTTATAAGGGGGGCTGATATCAGTCACATATGTAATGTCTGGGGTTATATCAGCACTGGACCATTATAAGAGGGGCTGATATCAGTCACATATGTAATGTCTGGGGTTATATCAGCACTGGAGCATTATAAGAGGCTGATATCAGTCACATATGTAATGTCTGGGGTTATATCAGCACTGGAGCATTATAAGAGGGGCTGATATCAGTCACCTATGTAATGTCTGGGGGTTATATCAGCACTGGAGCATTATAAGAGTGGCTGATATCAGTCACATATGTAATGTCTGGGGTTATATCAGCACTGGAGCATTATAAGAGGGGCTGATATCAGTCACATATGTAATGTCTGGGGTTATATCAGAACTGGAGCATTATAAGAGGGGCTGATATCAGTCACATATGTAATGTCTGGGGGTTATATCAGCACTGGAGCGTTATAAGGGGGCTGATATCAGTCACATATGTAATGTCTGGGGTTATATCAGCACTGGAGCATTATAAGAGGGGCTGATATCAGTCACATATGTAATGTCTGGGGTTATATCAGCACTGGACCATTATAAGAGGGGCTGATATCAGTCAGATATGTAATGTCTGGGGTTATATCAGCACTGGAGAATTATAAGAGGGGCTGATATCAGTCACATATGTAATGTCTGGAGGTTATACCAGCACTGGAGCATTATAAGAGGGGCTGATATCAGTCACATGTGTAATGTCTGGGGTTATATCAGCACTGGAGCGTTATAAGAGGGGCTGATATCAGTCACATATGTAATGTCTGGGGTTATATCAGCACTGGAGCATTATAAGAGGGGCTGATATCAGTCACATATGTAATGGCTGGAGGTTATATCAGCACTGGAGCATTATAAGAGGGGCTGATATCAGTCACATATGTAATGTCTGGAGGTTATATCAGCACAGGAGCGTTATAAGAGGGGCTGATATCAGTCACATATGTAATGTCTGGAGGTTATATCAGCACTGGAGCATTATAAGAGGGGCTGATATCAGTCACATGTGTAATGTCTGGGGTTATATCAGCACTGGAGCGTTATAAGAGGGGCTGATATCAGTCACATATGTAATATCTGGGGTTATATCAGCACTGGAGCATTATAAGAGGGGCTGATATCAGTCACATATGTAATGGCTGGAGGTTATATCAGCACTGGAGTGTTATAAGAGGGGCTGATATCAGTCACATATGTAATGGCTGGGGTTATATCAGCACTGGAGCATTATAAGAGGGGCGAATATCAGTCACATATGTAATGTCTGGGGTTATATCAGCACTGGAGCATTATAAGAGGGGCTAATATCAGTCACATATGTAATGTCTGGGGTTATATCAGCACTGGAGCGTTATAAGAGGAGCTGATATCAGTCACATATGTAATGTCTGGGGTTATATCAGTACTGGAGCATTATAAGAGGGGCTGATATCAGTCACATATGTAATGTCTGGGGTTATATCAGCACTGGAGCATTATAAGAGGGGCTGATATCAGTCACATATGTAATGTCTGGGGGTTATATCAGCACTGGAGCGTTATAAGAGGGGCTGATATCAGTCACATATGTAATGTCTGGAGGTTATATCAGCACTGGAGTGTTATAAGAGGGGCTGATATCAGTCACATATGTAATGGCTGGAGGTTATATCAGCACTGGAGTGTTATAAGAGGGGCTGATATCAGTCACATATGTAATGTCTAGAGGATATATCAGTACTGGAGCGTTATAAGAGGGGCTGATATTAGTCACATATGTAATGTCTGGGGATATATCAGCACTGGAGCGTTATAAGAGGGGCTGATATCAGTCACATATGTAATGTCTAGAGGATATATCAGTACTGGAGCGTTATAAGAGGGGCTGATATCAGTCACATATGTAATGTCTGGGGTTATATCAGCACTAGAGCATTATAAGAGGGGCTGATATCAGTCACATATGTAATGTCTGGGGTTATATCAGCACTGGAGCATTATAAGAGGCTGATATCAGTCAAATATGTAATGTCTGGGGTTATATCAGCACTGGAGCATTATAAGAGGGGCTGATATTAGTCACATATGTAATGTCTGGGGGTTATATCAGCACTGGAGAATTATAAGAGGGGCTGATATCAGTCACATATGTAATGTCTGGGGTTATATCAGCACTGGAGCATTATAAGAGGGGCTGATATCAGTCACATATGTAATGTCTGGGGTTATATCAGCAGTGGAGCATTATAAGAGGGGCTGATATCAGTCACATATGTAATGGCTGGAGGTTATATCAGCACTGGAGCATTATAAGAGGGGCTGATATCAGTCACATATGTAATGTCTGGAGATTATATCAGCACAGGAGCGTTATAAGAGGGGCAGATATCAGTCACATATGTAATGTCTGGGGTTATATCAGCACTGGAGCATTATAAGAGGGGCTGATATCAGTCACATATGTAATGTCTGGGGTTATATCAGCACTGGAGAATTATAAGAGGGGCTGATATCAGTCACATATGTAATGTCTGGAGGTTATATCAGCACAGGAGCGTTATAAGACGGGCTGATATCAGTCACATATGTAATGTCTGGAGGTTATATCAGCAGTGGAGCATTATAAGAGGGGCTGATATCAGTCACATATGTAATGTCTGGGGTTAGATCAGCACTGGAGCGTTATAAGAGGGGCTGATATCAGTCACATATGTAATGTCTGGGGTTATATCAGCACTGGAGCATTATAAGAGGGGCTGATATCAGTCACCTATGTAATGTCTGGAGGTTATATCAGCACTGGAGCATTATAAGAGGGGCTGATATCAGTCACATATGTAATGTCTAAAGGATATATCAGCACTGGAGCATAATAAGAGGGGCTGATATCAGTCACATATGTAATGTCTAGAGGATATATCAGCACTGGAGCATTATAAGAGGGGCTGATATCAGTCACATATGTAATGCCTGGGGTTATATCAGCACTGGAGAATTATAAGAGGGGCTGATATCAGTCACATATGTAATGTCTGGAGGTTATATCAGCACTGGAGCATTATAAGAGGGGCTGATATCAGTCACATATGTAATGTCTGGAGGTTATATCAGCACTGGAGCATTATAAGAGGGGCTGATATCAGTCACATATGTAATGTCTGGGGTTATATCAGCACTGGAGTGTTATAAGAGGGGCTGATATCAGTCACATATGTAATGTCTGGAGGTTATATCAGCACTGGAGTGTTATAAGAGGGGCTGATATCAGTCACATATGTAATGTCTGGGGTTATATCAGCACTGGAGCGTTATAAGAGGGGCTGATATCAGTCACATATGTAATGTCTGGGGTTATATCAGCACTGGAGCATTATAAGAGGCTGATATCAGTCACATATGTAATGTCTGGGGTTATATCAGCAATGGAGCATTATAAGAGGAGCTGATATCAGTCACATATGTAATGTCTGGGGTTATATCAGCACTGGAGCATTATAAGAGGAGCTGATATCAGTCACATATGTAATGTCTGGGGTTATATCAGCACTGGAGCATTATAAGAGGGGCTGATATCAGTCACATATGTAATGTCTGGGGTTATATCAGCACTGGAGCATTATAAGAGGGGCTGATATCAGTCACATATGTAATGTCTAGGGTTATATCAGCACTGGAGCATTATAAGAGGGGCTGATATCAGTCACATATGTAATGTCTGGGGTTATATCAGCACTGGAGCGTTATAAGAGGGGCTAATATCAGTCACATGTAATGTCTGGGGTTATATCAGCACTGGAGCATTATAAGAGGGGCTGATATCAGTCACATATGTAATGTCTGGGGTTATATCAGCACTGGAGCATTATAAGAGGGGCTGATATCAGTCACATATGTAATGTCTGGGGGTTATATCAGCACTGGAGCATTATAAGAGGGGCTGATATCAGTCACATATGTAATGTCTGGGGTTATATCAGTACTGGAGCGTTATAAGAGGGGCTGATATCAGTCACATAAGTAATGTCTGGGGTTATATCAGCACTGGAGCATTATAAGAGGGGCTGATATCAGTCACATATGTAATGTCTGGGGTTATATCAGTACTGGAGCATTATAAGAGGGGCTGATATCAGTCACATATGTAATGTCTGGAGGTTATATCAGCACTGGAGCGTTATAAGAGGGGCTGATATCAGTCACCTATGTAATGTCTGGAGGTTATATCAGCACTGGAGCGTTATAAGAGGGGCTGATATCAGTCACCTATGTAATGTCTGGAGGTTATATCAGCACTGGAGCGTTATAAGAGGGGCTGATATCAGTCACCTATGTAATGTCTGGAGGTTATATCAGCACTGGAGCATTATAAGAGTGGCTGATATCAGTCACATATGTAATGTCTGGGGTTATATCAGCACTGGAGCATTATAAGAGTGGCTGATATCAGTCACATATGTAATGTCTGGGGTTATATCAGCACTGGAGCATTATAAGAGGGGCTGATATCAGTCACATATGTAATGTCTGGAGGTTTTATCAGCACTGGAGCATTATAAGAGGGGCTGATATCAGTCACATATATAATGTCTGGGGTTATATCAGCACTGGAGCCTTATAAGAGGGGCTGATATCAGTCACATATGTAATGTCTGGGGTTATATCAGCACTGGACCATTATAAGAGGGGCTGATATCAGTCACATATGTAATGTCTGGGGTTATATCAGCACTGGAGAATTATAAGAGGGGCTGATATCAGTCACATATGTAATGTCTGGGGTTATATCAGCAGTGGAGCATTATAAGAGGGGCTGATATCAGTCACATATGTAATGTCTGGAGGTTATATCAGCACTGGAGCATTATAAGAGGGGCTGATATCAGTCACATATGTAATGTCTGGGGTTATATCAGCAATGGAGCGTTATAAGAGGGGCTGATATCAGTCACATATGTAATGTCTGGAGGTTATATCAGTACTGGAGCATTTTAACAGGGGCTGATATCAGTCACATATGTAATGTCTGGGGTTATATCAGCACTGGAGCATTATAAGAGGGGCCGATATCAGTCACATATGTAATGTCTGGAGGTTATATCAGCACTGGAGCGTTATAAGAGGGGCTGATATCAGTCACCTATGTAATGTCTGGAGGTTATATTAGCACTGGAGTGTTATAAGAGGGGCTGATATCAGTCACATATGTAATGTCTGGGGTTATATCAGCACTGGAGCATTATAAGAGGGGCTGATATCAGTCACATATGTAATGTCTGGGGTTATATCAGCACTGGAGCATTATAAGAGGGGCTGATATCAGTCACATATGTAATGTCTGGGGTTATATCAGCACTGGAGCGTTATAAGAGGGGCTGATATCAGTCACCTATGTAATGTCTGGAGGTTATATCAGCACTGGAGCATTATAAGAGGGGCTGATATCAGTCACATATGTAATGTCTGGGGTTAAATCAGCACTGGAGCGTTATAAGAGGGGCTGATATCAGTCACATATGTAATGTCTGGGGTTATATCAGCACTGGAACGTTAAAAGAGGGGCTGATATCAGTCACATATGTAATGGCTGGGGTTATATCAGCACTGGAGCATTATAAGAGGAGCTGATATCAGTCACATATGTAATGTCTGGGGTTATATCAGCACTGGAGCATTATAAGAGGGGCGAATATCAGTCACATATGTAATGTCTGGGGTTATATCAGCACTGGAGCATTATAAGAGGGGCTAATATCAGTCACATATGTAATGTCTGGGGTTATATCAGCACTGGAGCATTATAAGAGGGGCTGATATCAGTCACATATGTAATGTCTGGGGTTATATCAGCACTGGAGCATTATAAGAGGGGCGAATATCAGTCACATATGTAATGTCTGGGGTTATATCAGCACTGGAGCGTTATAAGAGGGGCTGATATCAGTCACATATGTAATGTCTGAAGTTCTATCAGCACTGGAGCATTATAAGAGGGGCTAATATCAGTCACATATGTAATGTCTGGAGGTTATATCAGCACTGGAGCATTATAAGAGGGGCTAATATCAGTCACATATGTAATGTCTGGGGTTATATCAGCACTGGAGCGTTATAAGAGGGGCTGATATCAGTCACATATGTAATGTCTGGGGTTATATCAGCACTGGAGCGTTATAAGAGGGGCTGATATCAGTCACATATGTAATGTCTGGGGTTCTATCAGCACTGGAGCATTATAAGAGGGGCTGATATCAGTCACATATGTAATGTCTGGAGGTTATATCAGCACTGGAGCGTTATAAGAGGGGCTGATATCAGTCACATATGTAATGTCTGGAGGTTATATCAGCACTGGAGCGTTATAAGAGGGGCTGATATCAGTCACATATGTAATGTCTGGAGGTTATATCAGTACTGGAGCATTATAAGAGGGGCTGATAGTCACATATGTAATGTCTGGGGTTATATCAGCACTGGAGCATTATAAGAGGGGCTGATATCAGTCACATATGTAATGTCTGGGGTTATATCAGCACTGGAGCATTATAAGAGGGGCTGATAGTCACATATGTAATGTCTGGGGTTATATCAGCACTGGAGCGTTATAAGAGGGGCTGATATCAGTCACATATGTAATGTCTGGGGTTATATCAGCACTGGAGAATTATAAGAGGGGCTGATATCAGTCACATGTAATGTCTGGGGTTATACCAGCACTGGAGTGTTATAAGAGGGGCTGATATCAGTCACATATGTAATGGCTGGAGGTTATATCAGCACTGGAGTGTTATAAGAGGGGCTGATATCAGTCACATATGTAATGGCTGGGGTTATATCAGCACTGGAGCATTATAAGAGGGGCGAATATCAGTCACATATGTAATGTCTGGGGTTATATCAGCACTGGAGCATTATAAGAGGGGCTAATATCAGTCACATATGTAATGTCTGGGGTTATATCAGCACTGGAGCGTTATAAGAGGAGCTGATATCAGTCACATATGTAATGTCTGGGGTTATATCAGTACTGGAGCATTATAAGAGGGGCTGATATCAGACACATATGTAATGTCTGAGGTTATATCAGCACTGGAGTGTTATAAGAGGGGCTGATATCAGTCACATATGTAATGTCTAGAGGATATATCAGTACTGGAGCGTTATAAGAGGGGCTGATATCAGTCACATATGTAATGTCTGGGATTATATCAGCACTGGAGCATTATAAGAGGGGCTGATATCAGTCACATATGTAATGTCTGGGGATATATCAGCACTGGAGCGTTATAAGAGGGGCTGATATCAGTCACATATGTAATGTCTAGAGGATATATCAGTACTGGAGCGTTATAAGAGGGGCTGATATCAGTCACATATGTAATGTCTGGGGTTATATCAGCACTGGAGCACTATAAGAGGGGCTGATATCAGTCACATATGTAATGTCTGGGGTTATATCAGCACTGGAGCGTTATAAGAGGGGCTGATATCAGTCACATATGTAATGTCTGGGGTTATATCAGCACTAGAGCATTATAAGAGGGGCTGATATCAGTCACATATGTAATGTCTGGGATTATATCAGCACTGGAGCGTTATAAGAGGAGCTAATATCAGTCACATATGTAATGTCTGGGGTTATATCAGCACTGGAGCATTATAAGAGGCTGATATCAGTCACATATGTAATGTCTGGGGTTATATCAGCACTGGAGCATTATAAGAGGGGCTGATATTAGTCACATATGTAATGTCTGGGGGTTATATCAGCACTGGAGAATTATAAGAGGGGCTGATATCAGTCACATATGTAATGTCTGGGGTTATATCAGCACTGGAGCATTATAAGAGGGGCTGATATCAGTCACATATGTAATCTCTGGGGTTATATCAGCAGTGGAGCATTATAAGAGGGGCTGATATCAGTCACATATGTAATGGCTGGAGGTTATATCAGCACTGGAGCATTATAAGAGGGGCTGATATCAGTCACATATGTAATGTCTGGAGATTATATCAGCACAGGAGCGTTATAAGAGGAGCTAATATCAGTCACATATGTAATGTCTGGGGTTATATCAGCACTGGAGCATTATAAGAGGGGCTGATATCAGTCACATATGTAATGTCTGGGGTTATATCAGCACTGGAGCATTATAAGAGGGGCTGATATCAGTCACATATGTAATGTCTGGGGTTATATCAGCACTGGAGCATTATAAGAGGGGCTGATATCAGTCACATATGTAATGTCTGGGGTTATATCAGCACTGGAGCATTATAAGAGGGGCTGATATCAGTCACATATGTAATGTCTGGGGTTATATCAGCACTTGAGAATTATAAGAGGGGCTGATATCAGTCACATATGTAATGTCTGGAGGTTATATCAGCAGTGGAGCATTATAAGAGGGGCTGATATCAGTAACATATGTAATGTCTGGGGTTAGATCAGCACTGGAGCGTTATAAGAGGGGCTGATATCAGTCACATATGTAATGTCTGGGGTTATATCAGCACTGGAGCATTATAAGAGGGGCTGATATCAGTCACCTATGTAATGTCTGGAGGTTATATCAGCACTGGAGCATTATAAGAGGGGCTGATATCAGTCACATATGTAATGTCTAGAGGATATATCAGCACTGGAGCATAATAAGAGGGGCTGATATCAGTCACATATGTAATGCCTGGGGTTATATCAGCACTGGAGAATTATAAGAGGGGCTTATATCAGTCACATATGTAATGTCTGGAGGTTATATCAGCACTGGAGCATTATAAGAGGGGCTGATATCAGTCACATATGTAATGTCTGGAGGTTATATCAGCACTGGAGAATTATAAGAGGGGCTGATATCAGTCACATATGTAATGTCTGGAGGTTATATCAGCACTGGAGCGTTATAAGAGGGGCTGATATCAGTCACATATGTAATGTCTGGGGTTATATCAGCACTGGAGCATTATAAGAGGGGCTGATATCAGTCACATATGTAATGTCTGGGGTTATATCAGCACTGGAGCGTTATAAGACGAGCTGATATCAGTCACCTATGTAATGTCTGGGGTTATATCAGCACTGGAGCGTTATAAGAGGGGCTGATATCAGTCACATATGTAATGTCTGGGGTTATATCAGCACTGGAGCATTATAAGAGGGGCTGATATCAATCACATATGTAATGTCTGGGGTTATATCAGCACTGGAACATTATAAGAGGGGCTGATATCAGTCACATATGTAATGTCTGGGGTTATATCAGCAGTGGAGCATTATAAGAGGGGCTGATATCAGTCACATATGTAATGTCTGGGGTTATATCAGCACTGGAGCATTATAAGAGGGGCTGATATCAGTCACATATGTAATGTCTGGGGTTATATCAGCACTGGAGCGTTATAAGAGGAGCTGATATCAGTCACATATGTAATGTCTGGGATTATATCAGCACTGGAGCATTATAAGAGGCTGATATCAGTCACATATGTAATGTCTGGGGTTATATCAGCACTGGAGCGTTATAAGAGGAGCTGATATCAGTCACATATGTAATGGCTGGAGGTTATATCAGCACTGGAGCATTATAAGAGGGGCGATTATCAGTCACATATGTAATGTCTGGGGTTATATCAGCACTGGAGCGTTATAAGAGGAGCTGATATCAGTCACATATGTAATGTCTGAAGTTCTATCAGCACTGGAGCGTTATAAGAGGGGCTGATATCAGTTACATATGTAATGTCTGGGGTTATATCAGCATTGGAGAATTATAAGAGGGGCTGATATCAGTCACATATGTAATGTCTGGGGTTATATCAGTACTGAAGCGTTATAAGAGGGGCTGATATCAGTCACATATGTAATGTCTGGGGTTATATCAGCACTGGAGCATTATAAGAGGGGCTGATATCAGTCACATATGTAATGTCTGGGGTTATATCAGCACTGGAGCGTTATAAGAGGGGCTGATATCAGTCACATATGTAATGTCTGGGGTTATATCAGCACTGGAGCATTATAAGAGGGGCTGATATCAGTCACCTATGTAATGTCTGGGGTTATATCAGCACTGGAGCGTTATAAGAGGGGCTGATATCAGTCACCTATGTAATGTCTGGAGGTTATATCAGCGCTGGAGCATTATAAGAGGGGCTGATATCAGTCACATATGTAATGTCTGGGGTTATATCAGCACTGGAGAATTATAAGAGGGGCTGATATCAGTCACATATGTAATGTCTGGGGTTATATCAGCGCTGGAGCATTATAAGAGGGGCTGATATCAGTCACATATGTAATGTCTGGGGTTATATCAGCACTGGAGAATTATAAGAGGGGCTGATATCAGTCACATATGTAATGTCTGGGGTTATATCAGCACTGGAGCATTATAAGAGGGGCTGATATCAGTCACATATGTAATGTCTGGGGTTATATCAGCACTGGAGCATTATAAGAGGGGCTGATATCAGTCACATATGTAATGTCTGGAGGTTATATCAGCACTGGAGCATTATAAGAGGGGCTGATATCAGTCACATATGTAATGTCTGGGGTTATATCAGCGCTGGAGCATTATAAGAGGGGCTGATATCAATCACATATGTAATGTCTGGGGTTATATCAGCACTGGAACATTATAAGAGGGGCTGATATCAGTCACATATGTAATGTCTGGGGTTATATCAGCACTGGAGCATTATAAGAGGGGCTGATATCAGTCACATATGTAATGTCTGGGGTTATATCAGCACTGGAGCGTTATAAGAGGAGCTGATATCAGTCACATATGTAATGTCTGGGATTATATCAGCACTGGAGCATTATAAGAGGCTGATATCAGTCACATATGTAATGTCTGGGGTTATATCAGCACTGGAGCGTTATAAGAGGAGCTGATATCAGTCACATATGTAATGGCTGGAGGTTATATCAGCACTGGAGCATTATAAGAGGGGCGATTATCAGTCACATATGTAATGTCTGGGGTTATATCAGCACTGGAGCGTTATAAGAGGAGCTGATATCAGTCACATATGTAATGTCTGAAGTTCTATCAGCACTGGAGCGTTATAAGAGGGGCTGATATCAGTTACATATGTAATGTCTGGGGTTATATCAGCATTGGAGAATTATAAGAGGGGCTGATATCAGTCACATATGTAATGTCTGGGGTTATATCAGCACTGGAGCATTATAAGAGGGGCTGATATCAGTCACATATGTAATGTCTGGGGTTATATCAGCACTGGAGCGTTATAAGAGGGGCTGATATCAGTCACATATGTAATGTCTGGGGTTATATCAGCACTGGAGCATTATAAGAGGGGCTGATATCAGTCACCTATGTAATGTCTGGGGTTATATCAGCACTGGAGCGTTATAAGAGGGGCTGATATCAGTCACCTATGTAATGTCTGGAGGTTATATCAGCGCTGGAGCATTATAAGAGGGGCTGATATCAGTCACATATGTAATGTCTGGGGTTATATCAGCACTGGAGAATTATAAGAGGGGCTGATATCAGTCACATATGTAATGTCTGGGGTTATATCAGCGCTGGAGCATTATAAGAGGGGCTGATATCAGTCACATATGTAATGTCTGGGGTTATATCAGCACTGGAGAATTATAAGAGGGGCTGATATCAGTCACATATGTAATGTCTGGGGTTATATCAGCACTGGAGCATTATAAGAGGGGCTGATATCAGTCACATATGTAATGTCTGGGGTTATATCAGCACTGGAGCATTATAAGAGGGGCTGATATCAGTCACATATGTAATGTCTGGAGGTTATATCAGCACTGGAGCATTATAAGAGGGGCTGATATCAGTCACATATGTAATGTCTGGGGTTATATCAGCGCTGGAGCATTATAAGAGGGGCTGATATCAGTCACATATGTAATGTCTGGGGTTATATCAGCACTGGAGAATTATAAGAGGGGCTGATATCAGTCACATATGTAATGTCTGGGGTTATATCAGCGCTGGAGCATTATAAGAGGGGCTGATATCAGTCACATATGTAATGTCTGGGGTTATATCAGCACTGGAGAATTATAAGAGGGGCTTATATCAGTCACATATGTAATGTCTGGGGTTATATCAGCACTGGAGCATTATAAGAGGGGCTGATATCAGTCACATATGTAATGTCTGGGGGTTATATCAGCGCTGGAGCATTATAAGAGGGGCTGATATCAGTCACATGTGTAATGTCTGGAGGTTATATCAGCACTGGAGAATTATAAGAGGGGCTGATATCAGTCACATATGTAATGTCTGGGGTTATATCAGCACTGGAGCATTATAAGAGGGGCTGATATCAGTCACATATGTAATGTCTGGAGTTATATCAGCACTGGAGCATTATAAGAGGGGTTGATATCAGTCACATATGTAATGTCTGGGGTTATATCAGCACTGGAGCGTTATAAGAGGGGCTGATATCAGTCACATATGTAATGTCTGGAGGTTATATCAGCACTGGAGCATTATAAGAGGGGCTGATATCAGTCACATATGTAATGTCTGGGGTTATATCAGCACTGGAGCATTATAAGAGGGGCTGATATCAGTCACATATGTAATGTCTGGGGTTATATCAGCACTGGAGCATTATAAGAGGGGCTGATATCAGTCACATATGTAATGTCTGGGGTTATATCAGCACTGGAGCATTATAAGAGGGGCTGACATCAGTCACATATGTAATGGCTGGAGGTTATATCAGCACTGGAGCATTATAAGAGGGGCTGATATCAGTCACATATGTAATGTCTGGAGGTTATATCAGCACTGGAGCATTATAAGAGGGGCTGATATCAGTCACATATGTAATGTCTGGAGAGTATATCAGCACTGGAGCATTATAAGAGGGGCTGATATCAGTCACATATGTAATGTCTGGAGGTTATATCAGCACTGGAGCATTATAAGAGGGGCTGATATCAGTCACAAATGTAATGTCTGGGGTTATATCAGCACTGGAGCATTATAAGAGGGGCTGATATCAGTCACATATGTAATGTCTGGAGGTTATATCAGCACTGGAGCATTATAAGAGGGGCTGATATCAGTCACATATGTAATGTCTGGGGTTATATCAGCACTGGAGCGTTATAAGAGGGGCTGATATCAGTCACATATGTAATGTCTGGGGTTATATCAGCACTGGAGCATTATAAGAGGGGCTGATATCAGTCACATATGTAATGTCTAGAGGATATATCAGCACTGGAGCGTTATAAGAGGGGCTGATATCAGTCACATATGTAATGTCTGGAGGTTAAATCAGCACTGGAGCGTTATAAGAGGGGCTGATATCAGTCACATATGTAATGTCTGGGGTTATATCAGCACTGGAGCATTATAAGATATGGGTGGACACACTGTATGTAGGTGCGGTGTATACAGGATACGGGCGGACACACTGTATATAGGTGCGGTGTATACAGGATATGGGTGGACACGCTGTATATAGGTGCGGTGTATACAGGATACGGGCGGACACACTGTATATAGGTGCGGTGTATACAGGATACGGGCGGACGCACTGTATATAGGTGCGGTGTATACAGGATATGGGTGGACACACTGTATATAGGTGCGGTGTATACAGGATATGGGTGGACACACTGTATATAGGTGCGGTGTATACAGGATATGGGGGGACACACTGTATATAGGGGAGGTGTATACAGGATATGGGTGGACACACTGTATATAGGGGAGGTGTATACAGGATATGGGTGGACACACTGTATATAGGGGAGGTGTATACAGGATATGGGTGGACACACTGTATATAGGGGAGGTGTGTACAGAATATGGGTGGACACACTCTATATAGGTGCGGTGTATACAGGATATGGGTGGACACGCTGTATATAGGTGCGGTGTATACAGGATATGGGTGGACACACTGTATATAGGTGCGGTGTATACAGGATATGGGTGGATACACTGTATATAGGTGCGGTGTATACAGGATATGGGGGGACACACTGAATATAGGTGCGGTGTATAGAGGATATGGGTGGACACACTGTATATAGGTGCGGTGTATACAGGATATAGGAGGACACACTGTATATAGGTGCGGTGTATACAGGATATGGGTGGACACTATATAGGTGCGGTGCATACAGGATATGGGTGGACACACTGTATATAGGTGCGGTGTATACAGGATATGGGTGGACACACTGTATATAGGTGCGGTGTATACAGGATATAGGAGGACACACTGTATATAGGTGCGGTGTATACAGGATATGGGTGGACACACTGTATATAGGTGCGGAGTATACAGGATATGGGTGGACGCACTGTATATAGGTGCGGTGTATACAGGATATGGGGGGGTGGACACACTGTATATAGGTGCGGTGTATACAGGATATGGGGGGACACACTGAATATAGGTGCGGTGTATACAGGATATGGGTGGACACACTGTATATAGGTGCGGTGTATACAGGATATGGGTTGACATTTTGTATATAGGTGCGGTGTATACAGGATATGGGTGGACACACTGTATATAGGTGCGGTGTATAGAGGATATGGGTGGACACACTGTATATAGGTGCGGGTATACAGGATATGGGGGGACACACTGTATATAGGGGAGGTGTATACAGGATATGGGTGGACACACTGTATATAGGGGAGGTGTGTACAGAATATGGGTGGACACACTCTATATAGGTGCGGTGTATACAGGATATGGGTGGACACGCTGTATATAGGTGCGGTGTATACAGGATACGGGCGGACACACTGTATATAGGTGCGGTGTATACAGGATACGGGCGGACGCACTGTATATAGGTGCGGTGTATACAGGATATGGGTGGACACACTGTATATAGGTGCGGTGTATACAGGATATGGGTGGACACACTGTATATAGGTGCGGTGTATACAGGATATGGGGGGACACACTGTATATAGGGGAGGTGTATACAGGATATGGGTGGACACACTGTATATAGGGGAGGTGTGTACAGAATATGGGTGGACACACTCTATATAGGTGCGGTGTATACAGGATATGGGTGGACACGCTGTATATAGGTGCGGTGTATACAGGATATGGGTGGACACACTGTATATAGGTGCGGTGTATACAGGATATGGGTGGATACACTGTATATAGGTGCGGTGTATACAGGATATGGGGGGACACACTGAATATAGGTGCGGTGTATAGAGGATATGGGTGGACACACTGTATATAGGTGCGGTGTATACAGGATATAGGAGGACACACTGTATATAGGTGCGGTGTATACAGGATATGGGTGGACACTATATAGGTGCGGTGCATACAGGATATGGGTGGACACACTGTATATAGGTGCGGTGTATACAGGATATGGGTGGACGCACTGTATATAGGTGCGGTGTATACAGGATATGGGTGGACACTATATAGGTGCGGTGCATACAGGATATGGGTGGACACACTGTATATAGGTGCGGTGTATACAGGATATGGGTGGACACACTGTATATAGGTGCGGTGTATACAGGATATAGGAGGACACACTGTATATAGGTGCGGTGTATACAGGATATGGGTGGACACACTGTATATAGGTGCGGAGTATACAGGATATGGGTGGACGCACTGTATATAGGTGCGGTGTATACAGGATATGGGGGGGTGGACACACTGTATATAGGTGCGGTGTATACAGGATATGGGGGGACACACTGAATATAGGTGCGGTGTATACAGGATATGGGTGGACACACTGTATATAGGTGCGGTGTATACAGGATATGGGTTGACATTTTGTATATAGGTGCGGTGTATACAGGATATGGGTGGACACACTGTATATAGGTGCGGTGTATACAGGATATGGGTGGACACACTGTATATAGGTGCGGAGTATACAGGATATGGGTGGACGCACTGTATATAGGTGCGGTGTATACAGGATATGGGTGGACACACTGTATATAGGTGCGGTGCATACAGGATATGGGTGGACACACTGTATATAGGTGCGGTGTATACAGGATATGGGTGGACACACTGTATATAGGTGCGGTGTATACAGGATATAGGAGGACACACTGTATATAGGTGCGGTGTATACAGGATATGGGTGGACACACTGTATATAGGTGCGGAGTATACAGGATATGGGTGGACACACTGTATATAGGTGCGGTGTATACAGGATATGGGGGGGTGGACACACTGTATATAGGTGCGGTGTATACAGGATATGGGTGGACACACTTTATATAGGTGCGGTGTACACAGGATATGGGTGGATACACTGTATATAGGTGCGGTGTATACAGGATATGGGTGGACACACTGTATATAGGTGCGGTGTATACAGGATATGGGTGGACACACTGTATATAGGTGCGGTGTATACAGGATATAGGAGGACACACTGTATATAGGTGCGGTGTATACAGGATATGGGTGGACACACGGTATATAGGTGCGGTGTATAGAGGATATGGGTGGACACACTGTATATAGGTGCGGTGTATACAGGATATGGGGGGGGGGTGGACACACTGTATATAGGTGTGCTGTATACAGGATATGGGTGGACACACTGTATATAGGTGCGGTGTATACAGGATATGGGTGGACACACTGTATATAGGTGCGGAGTATACAGGATATGGGTGGTCACACTGTATACAGGTGCGGTGTATACAGGATATGGGGGGGTGGACACACTGTATATAGGTGCGGTGTATACAGGATAGGGGTGGACACACTGTATATAGGTGCGGTGTATACAGGATAGGGGTGCACACACTGTATATAGGTGCGGTGTATACATGATATAGGAGGACACACTGTATATAGGTGCAGTGTATACAGGATATGGGTGGACACACGGTATATAGGTGCGGTGTATAGAGGATATGGGTGGACACACTGTATATAGGTGCGGTGTACTGTATACAGGATATGGGTGGACACACGGTATATAGGTGCGGTGTATACAGGATATAGGAGGACACACTGTATATAGGTGCGGTGTATACAGGATATAGGAGGACACACTGTATATAGGTGCGGTGTATACAGGATATGGGTGGACACTGTATATAGGTGCGGTGCATACAGGATATGGGTGGACACACTGTATATAGGTGCGGTGTATACAGGATATGGGTGGACACACTGTATATAGGTGCGGTGTATACAGGATATAGGAGGACACACTGTATATAGGTGCGGTGTATACAGGATATGGGTGGACACACTGTATATAGGTGAGGTGTATACAGGATATGGGTGGACACACTGTATATAGGTGCGGTGTATACAGGATATAGGAGGACACACTGTATATAGGTGCGGTGTATACAGGATATGGGTGGACACACTGTATATAGGTGCGGTGTATACAGGATATAGGAGGACACACTGTATATAGGTGCGGTGTATACAGGATATGGGTGGACACACTGTATATAGGTGCGGTGCATACAGGATATGGGTGGACACTGTATATAGGTGCGGTGCATACAGGATATGGGTGGACACTGTATATAGGTGCGGTGCATACAGGATATGGGTGGACACACTGTATATAGGTGCGGTGTATACAGGATATGGGTGGACACGCTGTATAGAGGTGCAGTGTATACAGGATATGGGTGGACACGCTGTATATAGGTGCGGTGTATACAGGATATGGGAGGGTGCACACACTATATAGGTGCGGTGTATACAGGATATGGGTGGACACACTGTATATAGGTGCGGTGTATACAGGATATGGGTGGATACACTGTATATAGGTGCGGTGTATACAGGATATGGGTGGACGCACTGTATATAGGTGCGGTGTATACAGGATATGGGGGGGGGGTGGACACACTGTATATAGGTGCGGTGTATACAGGATATGTGTGGACACACTGTATATAGGTGCGGTGTATACAGGATATGGGGGGGGGTGGACACACTGTATATAGGTGTGCTCTATACAGGATATGGGTGGACACACTGTATATAGGTGCGGTGTATACAGGATATGGGTGGACACACTGTATATAGGTGCGGAGTATACAGGATATGGGTGGTCACACTGTATATAGGTGCGGTGTATACAGGATATGGGGGGGGTGGACACACTGTATATAGGTGCGGTGTATACAGGATAGGGGTGGACACACTGTATATAGGTGCGGTGTATACAGGATAGGGGTGCACACACTGTATATAGGTGCGGTGTATACAGGATATGGGGGGGTGGACACACTGTATATAGGTGCGGTGTATACAGGATATGGGCGGACACACTGTATATAGGTGCGATGCATACAGGATATGGGTGGACACACTGTATAGAGGTGCGGTGTATACAGGATATGGGTGGACACTGTATATAGGTGCGGTGTATACAGGATATGGGTGTACACACTGTATATAGGTGCGGTGTATACAGGATATGGGGGGGTGGACACACTGTATATAGGTGCGGTGTATACAGGATATGGGTGGACGCACTGTATATAGGTGCGGTGTATACAGGATATGGGTGGACGCGTTGTATATAGGTGCAGTGTATACAGGATATGGGTGGACACACTGTATATAGGTGCGGTGTATACAGGATATGGGTGGACACGCTGTATATAGGTGCGGTGTATACAGGATATGGGTGGACGCGTTGTATATAGGTGCAGTGTATACAGGATATGGGTGGACACACTGTATATAGGTGCGGAGTATACAGGATATGGGCGGACACACTGTATATAGGTGCGGTGTATACAGGATATGGGTGGACACACTGTATATAGGTGCGGTGTATACAGGATATGGGTGGACACACTGTATATAGGTGCGGTGTATACAGGATATGGGTGGACACACTGTATATAGGTGCGGTGTATACAGGATATGGGTGGACGCGCTGTATATAGGTGCGGTGTAGACAGGATATGGGGGGGACATACTGTATATAGGTGCGGTGTATACAGGATATGGGTGGACACACTGTATATAGGTGCGGTGTATACAGGATATGGGGGGGGGTGGACACACTGTATATAGGTATGCTGTATACAGGATATGGGTGGACACACTGTATATAGGTGCGGTGTATACAGGATATGGGTGGACACACTGTATATAGGTGCGGAGTATACAGGATATGGGTGGTCACACTGTATACAGGTGCGGTGTATACAGGATATGGGGGGGTGGACACAATGTATATAGGTGCGGTGTATACAGGATATGGGGGGGACATACTGTATATAGGTGCGGTGTAGACAGGATATGGGGGGCACACTGTATATAGGTGCGGTGTATACAGGATATGGGTGGACACACTGTATATAGGTGCGGTGTAGACAGGATATGGGGGGGACATACTGTATATAGGTGCGGTGTAGACAGGATATGGGGGGCACACTGTATATAGGTGCGGTGTAGACAGGATATGGGTGGACGCGGTGTATATAGGTGCGGTGTATACAGGATATGGGTGGACGCGCTGTATATAGGTGCGGTGTATACAGGATATGGGTGGACACACTGTATATAGGTGCAGTGTATACAGGATATGGGTGGACACACTGTATATAGGTGCGGTGTATACAGGATATGGGTGGACACACTGTGTATAGGTGCGGTGTATACAGGATATGGGTGGACACACTGTATATAGGTGCGGTGTATACAGGAGATGGGGGGACACACTGTATATAGGTGCGGTGTATACAGGAGATGGGGGGACACGCTGTATATAGGTGCGGTGTATACAGGATATGGGGGGACACGCTGTATATAGGTGCGGTGTATACAGGATATGGGGGGACACGCTGTATATAGGTGCGGTGTATACAGGATATGGGGGGGGGGACATGCTGTATATAGGTGCGGTGTATACAGGATATGGGTGGACACACTGTATATAGGTGCGGTGTATACAGGATATGGGCGGACACGCTGTATATAGGTGCGGTGTATACAGGATACGGGTGGACACACTGTATATAGGTGCGGTATATACAGGATATGGGTGGACACACTGTATATAGGTGCGGTGTATACAGGATATGGGGGACACTGTATATAGGTGCGGTGTATACAGGATAGAGTGGACACACTGTATAGAGGTGCGGTGTATACAGGATATGGGGGGGGGTAGACACTGTATATAGGTGCGGTGTATACAGGATATGGGTGGACACGCTGTATATAGGTGCGGTGTATACAGGATATGGGTGGACACGCTGTATATAGGTGCGGTGTATACAGGATATGGGTGGACACACTGTATATAGGTGCGGTGTATACAGGATATGGGTGGACACACTGTATATAGGTGCGGTGTATACAGAATATGGGCGGACACACTGTATATAGGTGCGATGCATACAGGATATGGGTGGACACACTGTATATAGGTGCGGTGTATACAGGATAGAGTGGACACACTGTATAGAGGTGCGGTGTATACAGGATATGGGGGGGGGTAGACACTGTATATAGGTGCGGTGTATACAGGATATGGGTGGACACGCTGTATATAGGTGCGGTGTATACAGGATATGGGTGGACACGCTGTATATAGGTGCGGTGTATACAGGATATGGGTGGACACACTGTATATAGGTGCGGTGTATACAGGATATGGGTGGACACACTGTATATAGGTGCGGTGTATACAGGATATGGGCGGACACACTGTATATAGGTGCGATGCATACAGGATATGGGTGGACACACTGTATAGAGGTGCGGTGTATACAGGATATGGGTGGACACTGTATATAGGTGCGGTGTATACAGGATATGGGTGTACACACTGTATATAGGTGCGGTGTATACAGGATATGGGGGGGTGGACACACTGTATATAGGTGCGGTGTATACAGGATATGGGTGGATGCACTGTATATAGGTGCGGTGTATACAGGATATGGGTGGACGCGTTGTATATAGGTGCAGTGTATACAGGATATGGGTGGACACACTGTATATAGGTGCGGTGTATACAGGATATGGGTGGACACGCTGTATATAGGTGCGGTGTATACAGGATATGGGTGGACGCGTTGTATATAGGTGCAGTGTATACAGGATATGGGTGGACACACTGTATATAGGTGCGGAGTATACAGGATATGGGCGGACACACTGTATATAGGTGCGGTGTATACAGGATATGGGTGGACACACTGTATATAGGTGCGGTGTATACAGGATATGGGTGGACACACTGTATATAGGTGCGGTGTATACAGGATATGGGTGGACACACTGTATATAGGTGCGGTGTATACAGGATATGGGTGGACGCGCTGTATATAGGTGCGGTGTAGACAGGATATGGGGGGGACATACTGTATATAGGTGCGGTGTATACAGGATATGGGTGGACACACTGTATATAGGTGCGGTGTATACAGGATATGGGGGGGGGTGGACATACTGTATATAGGTATGCTGTATACAGGATATGGGTGGACACACTGTATATAGGTGCGGTGTATACAGGATATGGGTGGACACACTGTATATAGGTGCGGAGTATACAGGATATGGGTGGTCACACTGTATACAGGTGCGGTGTATACAGGATATGGGGGGGTGGACACAATGTATATAGGTGCGGTGTATACAGGATATGGGGGGGACATACTGTATATAGGTGCGGTGTAGACAGGATATGGGGGGCACACTGTATATAGGTGCGGTGTATACAGGATATGGGTGGACACACTGTATATAGGTGCGGTGTAGACAGGATATGGGGGGGACATACTGTATATAGGTGCGGTGTAGACAGGATATGGGGGGCACACTGTATATAGGTGCGGTGTAGACAGGATATGGGTGGACGCGGTGTATATAGGTGCGGTGTAGACAGGATATGGGTGGACGCGCTGTATATAGGTGCGGTGTATACAGGATATGGGTGGACACACTGTATATAGGTGCAGTGTATACAGGATATGGGTGGACACACTGTATATAGGTGCGGTGTATACAGGATATGGGTGGACACACTGTGTATAGGTGCGGTGTATACAGGATATGGGTGGACACACTGTATATAGGTGCGGTGTATACAGGAGATGGGGGGACACACTGTATATAGGTGCGGTGTATACAGGAGATGGGGGGACACGCTGTATATAGGTGCGGTGTATACAGGATATGGGGGGACACGCTGTATATAGGTGCGGTGTATACAGGATATGGGGGGACACGCTGTATATAGGTGCGGTGTATACAGGATACGGGGGGGGGGACATGCTGTATATAGGTGCGGTGTATACAGGATATGGGTGGACACACTGTATATAGGTGCGGTGTATACAGGATATGGGCGGACACGCTGTATATAGGTGCGGTGTATACAGGATACGGGTGGACACACTGTATATAGGTGCGGTATATACAGGATATGGGTGGACACACTGTATATAGGTGCGGTGTATACAGGATATGGGGGACACTGTATATAGGTGCGGTGTATACAGGATAGAGTGGACACACTGTATAGAGGTGCGGTGTATACAGGATATGGGGGGGGGTAGACACTGTATATAGGTGCGGTGTATACAGGATATGGGTGGACACGCTGTATATAGGTGCGGTGTATACAGGATATGGGTGGACACGCTGTATATAGGTGCGGTGTATACAGGATATGGGTGGACACACTGTATATAGGTGCGGTGTATACAGGATATGGGTGGACACACTGTATATAGGTGCGGTGTATACAGAATATGGGCGGACACACTGTATATAGGTGCGGTGTATACAGGATATGGGCGGACACACTGTATATAGGTGCGGTGTATACAGGATATGGGGGGGGTAGACACTGTATATAGGTGCGGTGTATACAGGATATGGGTGGACACGCTGTATATAGGTGCGGTGTATACAGGATATGGGTGGACACACTGTATATAGGTGCGGTGTATACAGGATATGGGTGGACACACTGTATATAGGTGCGGTGTATACAGGATATGGGTGGACACACTGTATATAGGTGCGGTGTATACAGGATATGGGTGGACACACTGTATATAGGTGCGGTGTATACAGGATATGGGTGGACATACTGTATATAGGTGCGGTGTATACAGGATATGGGTGGACACACTGTATATAGGTGCGATGCATACAGGATATGGGGGGGACACACTGTATATAGGTGCGGTGTATACAGGATATGGGTGGACACACTGTATATAGGTGCGATGTATACAGGATATGGGGGGACACTGTATATAGGAGCAGTGTATACAGGATATGGGTGGACACACTGTATATAGGTGCGATGTATACAGGATATGGGTGGACACACTGTATATAGGTGCGGTGTATACAGGATATGGGTGGACACACTGTATATAGGTGCGGTGTATACAGGATATGGGTGGACACACTGTATATAGGTGCGATGTATACAGGATATGGGGGGACACTGTATATAGGAGCAGTGTATACAGGATATGGGTGGACACACTGTATATAGGTGCGGTGTATACAGGATATGGGGGACACACTGTATATAGGTGCGGTGTATACAGGATATGGGGGGACACACTGTATATAGGTGCGGTGTATACAGGATATGGGTGGACACACTGTATATAGGTGTGGTGTATACAGGATATGGGTGGACACACTGTATATAGGTGCGATGTATACAGGATATGGGGGGACACACTGTATATAGGTGCGGTGTATACAGGATATGGGTGGACACACTGTATATAGGTGCGGTGTATACAGGATATGGGTGGACACACTGTATATAGGTGCGGTGTATACAGGATATGGGGGGACACTGTATATAGGTGCGATGTATACAGGATATGGGGGGACACTGTATATAGGAGCAGTGTATACAGGATATGGGTGGACACACTGTATATAGGTGCGATGTATACAGGATATGGGTGGACACACTGTATATAGGTGCGGTGTATACAGGATATGGGTGGACACACTGTATATAGGTGCGGTGTATACAGAATATGGGTGGACACTGTATATAGGTGCGGTGTATACAGGATATGGGTGGACGCGCTGTATATAGGTGCGGTGTATACAGGATATGGGTGGACACACTGTATATAGGTGCGGTGTATACAGGATATGGGTGGACACGCTGTATATAGGTGCGGTGTATACAGGATATGGGTGGACGCGCTGTATATAGGTGCGGTGTATACAGGATATGGGTGGACACACTGTATATAGGAGCAGTGTATACAGGATATGGGTGGACACACTGTATATAGGTGCGATGTATACAGGATATGGGGGGACACTGTATATAGGAGCAGTGTATACAGGATATGGGTGGACACACTGTATATAGGTGCGATGTATACAGGATATGGGTGGACACACTGTATATAGGTGCGGTGTATACAGGATATGGGTGGACACACTGTATATAGGTGCGGTGTATACAGGATATGGGTGGACACACTGTATATAGGTGCGATGTATACAGGATATGGGGGGACACTGTATATAGGAGCAGTGTATACAGGATATGGGTGGACACACTGTATATAGGTGCGGTGTATACAGGATATGGGGGACACACTGTATATAGGTGCGGTGTATACAGGATATGGGGGGACACGCTGTATACCCAGTATTTCACAATGCTACAGATATAATCCACTACCATCAGGAGACTCCTTCCAGAGGCTGCTCACCGCTGATGGGCTGTTACAATGTCTCGGTCTGGATACAATCTGTAACAATCCCTCCCCAGTGCAGGAGCCAGGAGCTGCCCCAGAGGCTTCTGTCACTGACAGCCAGCAGAGATCCTGACACAAGTCAGCTTCACTTACACAGAGTCCGGAACACCAGGGGTTAAAGCCGAGAGCCTCGAAACAAGGAAGAAGCAACAATGTAACTAATGAAGGAAGAAGCAACAAAGAAACAAATTACTCAGAACCGAAGACCGGGGGAGGGGGGGATTACCGGGGGTTTATTATACAGCGGCGGAGGACATGGAGCATAGATGGGGGGCACAGATCCGGGGGATTACTGGGAGTTTATTATACAACTATGGGGGGCAAATTATACAGCAGAGGAGGACACGGAGCATAAATGGGGGGAATTACCGGGGGCTCATTATACAGCCGTGGGGAGGGGGGGCTCATTATACAGCCGTGGGGAGGGGGGGCTCATTATACAGCCGTGGGGAGGGGGGGCTCATTATACAGCCGTGGGGGGGGGGCTCATTATACAGCCGTGGGGGGGAGGGGGGGCTCATTATACAGCTGTGGGGGGGCTCATTATACAGCCGTGGGGGGGGGGGCTCATTATACAGCCGTGGGGGGGGGGCTCATTATACAGCCGTGGGGGGGGGGGGGCTCATTATACAGCTGTGGGGGGGCTCATTATACAGCCGTGGGGGGGGGGGCTCATTATACAGCCGTGGGGGGCTCATTATACAGCCGTGGGGGGCTCATTATACAGCCGTGGAGGGGGCTCATTATACAGTCGGGGGGGGCTCATTATACAGCCGTGGAGGGGGCTCATTATACAGCCGTGGAGGGGGCTCATTATACAGTCGGAGGGGGCTCATTATACAGTCGGGGGGGGCTCATTATACAGCCGTGGGGGGGGGGCTCATTATACAGCCGTGGGGGGGGGGCTCATTATACAGCCGTGGGGGGGGGCTCATTATACAGCCGTGGGGGGGGCTCATTATACAGCCGTGGGGGGGGGGGCTCATTATACAGTCGTGGGGGGGGGCTCATTATACAGTCGGGGGGGGCTCATTATACAGCCGTGGGGGGGGGCTCATTATACAGCCGTGGGGGGGGGCTCATTATACAGCCGTGGGGGGGGGCTCATTATACAGCCGTGGGGGGGGGCTCATTATACAGCCGTGGGGGGGGGGGGCTCATTATACAGCCGTGGGGGGGGGGGCTCATTATACAGCCGGGGGGGGGGGCTCATTATACAGCCGTGGGGGGGGCTCGTACAGCCGTGGGGGGGGGGGCTCATTATACAGCCGTGGGGGGGCTCATTATACAGTCGTGGGGGGGGGCTCATTATACAGCCGTGGGGGGGGGGGGGCTCATTATACAGCCGTGGGGGGCTCATTATACAGCCGTGGAGGGGGCTCATTATACAGCCGTGGAGGGGGCTCATTATACAGCCGTGGAGGGGGCTCATTATACAGCCGTGGAGGGGGCTCATTATACAGCCGTGGAGGGGGCTCATTATACAGCCGGGGGGGGGGCTCATTATACAGCCGGGGGGGGGGCTCATTATACAGCCGTGGGGGGGGGCTCATTATACAGCCGTGGGGGGGGGGGCTCATTATACAGCCGGGGGGGGGGGGGCTCATTATACAGCCGTGGGGGGGGCTCATTATACAGCCGTGGGGGGGGCTCATTATACAGCCGTGGGGGGGGGGGGGCTCATTATACAGCCGGGGGGGGGGGGGGGGGCTCATTATACAGCCGTGGGGGGGGGGCTCATTATACAGCCGTGGGGGGGGGGCTCATTATACAGCCGTGGGGGGGGGGGGGGCTCATTATACAGCCGGGGGGGGGGGGGGCTCATTATACAGCCGGGGGGGGGGGGCTCATTATACAGCCGGGGGGGGTCATTATACAGTCGGAAGGGGGCTCATTATACAGCCGCGGGGGGGCTCATTATACAGCCGTGGGGGGGCTCATTATACAGCCGTGGGGGGGGGGGTGGGCTCATTATACAGCCGTGGTGGGGGGGGCTCATTATACAGCCGTGGTGGGGGGGCTCATTATACAGCCGTGGGGGGGGCTCATTATACAGCCGTGGGGGGGGCTCATTATACAGCCGTGGGGGGGGGGGGGCTCATTATACAGCCGGGGGGGGGGGGGGGGCTCATTATACAGCCGGGGGGGGGGGGCTCATTATACAGCCGGGGGGGTCATTATACAGTCGGAAGGGGGCTCATTATACAGCCGCGGGGGGGCTCATTATACAGCCGTGGGGGGGCTCATTATACAGCCGTGGGGGGGGGGGCTCATTATACAGCCGTGGTGGGGGGGGCTCATTATACAGCCGTGGTGGGGGGGCTCATTATACAGCCGTGGGGGGGGCTCATTATACAGCCGTGGGGGGGGCTCATTATACAGCCGTGGGGGGGGCTCATTATACAGCCGTGGGGGGGGGGCTCATTATACAGCCGTGGGGGGGGGGCTCATTATACAGCCGTGGGGGGGGGGGCTCATTATACAGCCGTGGGGGGGGGGGGGCTCATTATACAGCCGTGGGGGGGGGGGGCTCATTATACAGCCGTGGGGGGGGGCTCATTATACAGCCGTGGGGGGGGGGCTCATTATACAGCCGTGGGGGGGGGGCTCATTATACAGCCGTGGGGGGGGGGGGCTCATTATACAGCCGGGGGGGGGGCTCATTATACAGCCGGGGGGGGGGCTCATTATACAGCCGGGGGGGGTCATTATACAGTCGGAAGGGGGCTCATTATACAGCCGCGGGGGGGCTCATTATACAGCCGTGGGGGGGCTCATTATACAGCCGTGGGGGGGGGGGGGCTCATTATACAGCCGTGGTGGGGGGGGCTCATTATACAGCCGTGGTGGGGGGGGCTCATTATACAGCCGTGGTGGGGGGGGCTCATTATACAGCCGTGGGGGGGGGCTCATTATACAGCCGTGGGGGGGGGGCTCATTATACAGCCGTGGGGGGGGGGGGCTCATTATACAGCCGTGGGGGGGGGGGGCTCATTATACAGCCGTGGGGGGCTTATTATACAGCAGCGGAGGATACGGAGCACAGAAGGGGGGGGGGGATTACTGGGGACCATCTTACAGCACAGCAGGGGAGGGTGAGCATCGTATTGGGGGCCACTGACAGGAGGATGTAGGTCAGGACCCTGGGATACGCTGGGGGGTCTCTGGTCTCATCAGGAGACTTGTGACAGAATGGGACCTGTGTGAGGTCAGATATCAGCGCCGTCACCGTTATCACAACACACAATGCAGGGAGTGGGCGCCACACCCCAGATAACAGCGGCACACACAAAACAACCGCTCTCTATAATGGGATGAGCAATGATATGCATGTAAGGGGAATATTCAAGATAAAAAGTCTACACACCCCTGATAAAATGTAAAAGAAAACATACCAAGAAGAAGAATTGCAGAACTTTCCCCCCCTTTAGTATCGCTCATAATCTTCACAAATCCACTGAGACACAAACTGAATATATTTCTGGTGAAAAAAAGAGAAATAAATAAGTAAAATAATATGTTTGCATAAGTGTTCACACCCATCTATAATTGGGTCTGTGGTTGTGTTCAGAATCACTGATCACATTGCCCTTATATTTCACAGTATCCGAGCGCGCCGCCGTCACTTACAGCCATTCTGATTAACCCTTCGCTGTTCTAGGAGGATTTTCCTGACATTTTCTAGTCCATAAACAGCTGACAACACAGCAAAGGGTCTCACAAAGTGATCAGTCAGGAGAAGGCAGAAAACATTTCCCCGGCATTAGATCCACCGAGGACCCTGTGACGACGACGGCACCGAGAACTGGACACCCCTCAAATACTGAGGAAAAGACAAAAAGACAATGGGTCCTGGAGGCAGCAAGAGGCGACATTAAAGGAGCTGCAGTCTTACAGATGAGGGGGAGGGGTAAAGATCAACCATTGTAGATGTGATAGACCCCGACAGCTATCACTACAGTGTATCCGTGCAGAGCGAGCAGTCAGTCAGTGTGCTGGGTGTGTACAAGCGCCCCTCAGCGACTGCGGCCGCCCCTCAGCGACTGCAGCCGCCCCTCAGCGACTGCGGCCGCCCCTCAGCGACTGCGGCCGCCCCTCAGCGACTGCAGCCGCCCCTCAGCGACTGCAGCCGCCCCTCAGCGACTGCAGCCGCCCCTCAGCGACTGCAGCCGCCCCTCAGCGACTGCAGCCGCCCCTCAGCGACTGCAGCCGCCCCTCAGCGACTGCAGCCGCCCCTCAGCGACTGCAGCCGCTGTGACGGGGTATGCAACAGAGCAGTGAGGGACGCCAGGCCAAGGAACAATCCAAAGGGCTTTATTGGAACCACAAAGATAAAGCAGCAAACAAATATAAATCCTTCAAATCTGCAAGGAGTCCACAACAACAAAACAAAAGATCCAGGGGCACCGCCTGGTATTCCGATGCCAGGGGAATTAGGGCAATGGTCCTTATATGAGTTCCTTGAGTCCAACAGGGTGAACAACAAAACACAATCCCACGTGGCCGCGGACCTCCAGTCTGTAACAGTCCACACACACAGACCCCAGGATCCAGCCTCAGCTGTAGATCCTAGTACGTCTCCAGCCGAGATCCAACTAACTGAACTAACATGTTCTTCTCTCCTGGGATCAGCCCCTTAGGTGGGCACACCTCCCCCTGGCCATTTGATGCATGAATGGACTTTAGACTGCTGGCTCTGTTCTGTTTACCAAGTTGTAGATTGGAGAAGTCCCATGCTGAGAAGAACAATATACATATGCAACCCCCACCAAATCAATGACAATAGCTACTGCTGAAGCCTGATTGCAATATGATACAGGCTGGGGGAAGGTATGGTCACTTACATCCCCAGACATAGTATTACAGCAAATACAGTGAGAAGGTAAAATACATCACATGGCATCTTATACAAGAAATATGGGATGGAGAAAACTACATACATCATGACAATTCCTTCCCTCCCAACTTGTGTACGTACTAGGGACCTCTACAGGTCGCTGGTTAAGTACACGCAGGCATGGCTGACAGGACTCAAGGCTCCTCTTGCCTGGACAGTCCATCTGCATTTTGGGTGTTGGCTCCAGGTTCTTTAGTGTATGGTGAAGATGTGGGGTTGAATGTTCGGGTCCAGTTTATTTCCTCCTTCACTTAAACTCTGCTTCCTGCACCCACAAATCGGCATTGTATATCTCCCACATCATTGCCTAGGAGAATGTCTGCAGGGAGGCGCTCATCACACCGATTATGCATTGTTTTGCCCCAAAGCCATAATCCAGGGTCACACTCGCTCTTGGAATATATCTCTGAGTACCTCCAGCCAGTTCAATGGCAATTCCTGGTCCCTTTTGAATTGCTTCTGGTTGAATTACTCGGGGATCTGCGATGGTGAGAAAGCCCCAGTGTCACGGAAGCCAACAACTTTTTGGCCATCCAGCACGACCTCCTATAGATGTTTATGCTGAAGATCATAAGAACGGGCGGCTGTGGCTCGCACTCCATAGACTCCTGGCAGGGAAGTCAAGATATCAGGGTCACTTGGCAAATCATCAGGGCCTGAATCCAGCTCTTCTCCTGCTGAAGATGTCTGTAGATAATGGACAGGCAAAGGTGGTCTGCAGCTGTTCAGCCTCTGAACATCTGGACAGTGAGCTTGCAGATGACCAGGCTGCCCACATTGATAACATCTGCGCTGCGTCTCATTCCTTCCAGTTTGCCTTCTGGAGAAGTAGGTAGGAGACCTTGGTGACCGATACGGAGGTGCAGGTGCAGGAGGTGGTTGTCGATTTGAGGATGACTCCACTGGATAGATGGGCATGTGGCCCGCAGATGTCCGGGATGCCCACAGCTATAACATCTCCGCTCTTCTACTTTCTCTCCTCGTCGCATTCCAGAAAATGTGGTAGAAACAACTGGAGGCACGTACACACGGGTATCCACATGAGGTGGTGACCTAGGTCCAGGAACATTGGGCACTGAAGGACAAGGAACCTCTGGTGTTGGGGAGCTGGTCATTGTTGCTCCCTCTGCTAGCAGCTTCTTCCATTGAGGCTTGATAGTGAGCACCTCATCAGCTAGAACAGCAGCTTGTTCCACTGTCTCTGGTCTCCTCTCGCGCACCATTCCCGAATCTCAGTAGGGCACTTGGCATAAACTGTTCTTTTAGGATGACCTGGAGGAAGGTCTCCCAAGTTAAGGCTCCCTCCCTCCAGCCAGCGATGGCATACTTGTTTCAGTCTGTGGGCAAACATCTTGAAAGACACTTCCCCATCACAGGCTAATGTACGGAACTTAGTCCTATAAGTATCTGGGGTCACGTCATAATGTTCCAGAATGGTCTGTTTTATCTCCCCATACTCACAATTCCACTGAGGGTCCATAGCTCTATAGGCGTCGGCAGCTCCACCCTCCAAGAGGCCCACCAGGTGTCTGACTCGCTCTCTTTCTGGGACTTCCATTAATCGGCACTGATGCTCAAAGTCCTGGAAGAAGCCCTCAATGTCACCTGCAGCTTCATTAAATGGCTTAAAGTCCTTGCGGGACACTCTGGAGAATTCCCTCATAGTTGGTGCTGTGGGTACAGTCTGTCTGGAGCCTCTAGCTGCTTCCATAGCAAATCTCCTCTCCAGCAATGCTGCCCTCTCTTGAGCTCTGTGAATGGCCTCCCTCTTATCTTCTATGGTGGCCTCATCTCCAAGCAGTGCCATCTCCTCCTCATACCACACAACCCATTGACTTTTTTGTGTATTTACCTCCAGCTCCCGTCTTTCCTCCCTTTGCTGTGGAAATTGTTCCTCGGTGCCATCTTGCAGGCAAGCGTTTTCCAATGCCTCAATTAGTTGCTCCTAGAGAGTCCTTTGTAAACCAACTCCTAATTCACGGGCCTTTGTTTGTAGGCTCACCACAGTCCAGTTCCTGTATCCTGAGGTTCTGAATCCAGATGTTAATGGGCCGTTGTCCTCCATTCTTTCTGCTCTGATCCAGCCGCTGCCACCAGTTTGTGACGGGGTATGCGACAGAGCAGTAAGGGACGCCAGGCCAAGGAACAATCCAAGAAGATTTAATGAGGCAGGGAGCATAAAACATGCAATATTAAAATGGTTCTTTAGAGTCCACACAAAGGAAATAGGTCCGGGGGCGCCAAGGAGAATGCAAAAGTCCTCAAAGTCCAATCGTCCATGTACGGGCGATAAGGAGCTGGCCTTAGCACAGGTCCTCACCCTTCACTCAACAAAGCACAATCCCACGTGGCCGCGGATCTCCAGTCTGTAACAGTCCACACACACAGACCCCAGGATCCAGCCTCAGCTATAGATCCTAGTACGTCTCCAGCCGAGATCCAACTAACTGAACTAACATGTTCTTCTCTCCTGGGATCAGCCCTTAGGTGGGCACACCTCCCCCTGGCCATTTGATGCATGAATGGACTTTAGACTGCTGGCTCTGTTCTGTTTACCAGGTGTAGATTGGAGAAGTCCCATGCTGAGAAGAACAATATATATATGCAACCCCCACCAAATCAATGACAATAGCTACTGCTGAAGCCTGATTGCAATATGATACAGGCTGGGGGGAAGGTATGGTCACTTATATCCCAAGACATAGTATTACAGCAAATACAGTGAGAAGGTAAAATACATCACTGGCATCTTATACAAAAATATGGGATGGAGAAAACTACATACATCATGACAGCCGCCCCTCAGCGACTGCGGCCGCCCCTCAGCGACTGAGGCCGCCCCTCAGCGACTGAGGCCGCCCCTCAGCGACTGAGGCCGCCCCTCAGCGACTGCGGCTGCCCCTCAGTGACTGCAGCCGCCCCAGCCGCTGCCCAGTGACTGCAGCCGCCCCAGCCGCTGCCCAGTGACTGCAGCCGCCCCAGCCGCTGCCCAGTGACTGCAGCCGCCCCAGCCGCCGCCCAGTGACTGCAGCCGCCCCAGCCGCCGCCCAGTGACTGCAGCCGCCCCAGCCGCCGCCCAGTGACTGCAGCCGCCCCAGCCGCCGCCCAGTGACTGCAGCCGCCCCAGCCGCCGCCCAGTGACTGCAGCCGCCCCAGCCGCCGCCCAGTGACTGCAGCCGCCCCAGCCGCCGCCCAGTGACTGCAGCCGCCCCAGCCGCCGCCCAGTGACTGCAGCCGCCCCAGCCGCCGCCCAGTGACTGCAGCCGCCCCAGCCGCCGCCCAGTGACTGCAGCCGCCCCAGCCGCCGCCCAGTGACTGCAGCCGCCCCAGCCGCCGCCCAGTGACTGCAGCCGCCCCAGCCGCCGCCCAGTGACTGCAGCCGCCCCAGCCGCCGCCCAGTGACTGCAGCCGCCCCAGCCGTCCCCCAGTGACTGCAGCCGCCCCAGCCGCCACCCAGTGACTGCAGCCGCCCCAGCCGCCACCCAGTGACTGCAGCCGCCCCAGCCGCCACCCAGTGACTGCAGCCGCCCCAGCCGGTACTCAGTGACTGCAGGCAGCTTTATAAAAATATTAACTTGTAAAATATCCCCATATGTGCCGCTCCATAGCGTTCTAGGAACAAGACAGGTTCCGTATAGAAGGGTCTGTACAGAAATGATGGCGCCCTCCAGGCCTGGACAGAAATGATGGCGCCCTCCAGGCCTGGACAGAAATGATGGCGCCCTCCAGGCCTGGACAGAATGATGGCGCCCTCCCGGCCTGGACAGAAATGATGGCGCCCTCCAGGCCTGGACAGAAATGATGGCGCCCTCCCGGCCTGGACAGAAATGATGGCGCCCTCCAGGCCTGGACAGAAATGATGGCACCCTCCAGGCCTGGACAGAAATGATGGCTGGCTTGCTCCTTCCTTCCTGCCTCCTCAGCTTAATATTTTGTTGCACACCCTTTTGAGGCAATCACTGCAATCACACGATTCCTGTAACGGTCAATGAGACTTCTGCGCCTCTCGACAGGTATTTTGGCCGCTCCTCAAAAGCCTCTTGCTCCTTGCGTCCGGTGTGTGAAGGTCGCCTTCTCCAGACATTTTAGGTCAGGGCTCATTGAAGCCACTTCCGAATACTCCAATGTTTTCCTGTTGACCATACTTGGGTGTTTTTAGCTGTGTGTTTTGGATCATTATCCTGTTGCAAGACCCATGACCTGCGACTGAGACCAAGCTTTCTGACACTAGGCAGCACATTTCTCTCTAGAATCCCTTGATAGTCTTGAGATTTCATTGTACCCCCTGTGCCAGATACAGCAAAGCAGCCCCAGAACATAACAGAGCCTCCACCATGTTTCACAGTAGGGACAGTGTTCTTTTCTTGATATACTTAATGTTTCCATCTGTGATCATAGAGCTGATGTGCCTTGCCAAAAAGTTCAATTTTTGTCTCATCTGTCCATAGGACATTCTCTCAGAATCTTTGTGGCTTGTCACCATGTAGTTTGGAAGATTCCAGTCTTGCTTTTTCATGATTTTTTTTTCCCACAATGGTGTCCTCCTTGGTTGTCTCCCATGAAGTCCACTTTGGCTCAAACAACGACGGATGGTGCGATCTGTCACTGATGTTCCTTGAGCTTGAAGTTCACCTTTAATCTCTTTAGACGTTTTACTGGGCTCTTTTGTTACCATTCATATTATCTGTCTCTTTAATTTGTCATTAATTTTCCTCCTGAGGCCACGTCCAGGCGGTGTTGGCTACAGTCCCATGCATCTTACATATCTGAATAATATGTGCAACTGTAGTCACAGGAACATCAAGCTGCTTGGAGATGGTCTGATAACCTTTCCCTTTAACATGCTTGTCTATAATTTTCTTTCTAATCTCCTGAGACAACTCTTTCCTTCACTTCCTCTGGTCCATGTTGAGTGCGGTACACACCGTGTCACCAAACAGCACAGCGAGTATCTGCAGCCCTATATACAGGCCACTGAGTGAGTGATCACAAGATTATAGACACCTGTGAGTATAATTAGTGGACACACCTTGATGTCCTTTTTGTCACATTTTCAGGGGTGCCATTTCTGTCCAGGCCGGTTTCATGAGTGGAAGCAGAAAAGCAGCAATGTCTGACTTTCATTTGTTCATTTTCATAGATTTTTTTTATTTATTACTTTTGTCAGATTCAAGGAATTTCTGTGACCATTGTGGGTTTGTCTT